>NC_092728.1:23864808-24102404 GCF_047496885.1 Scyliorhinus torazame
GTGAGCAGAATGTGAGCGGCCAATAGAGAGTGAGGAGTCAATAGAGAGTGAGCAGAATGTGAGCGGTCAATAGAGAGTGAGGAGTCAATAGAGAGTGAGCAGTGCGTGAGTGGTCAATAGAGTGAGAGGAGAGAGTGAGCGGTCAATAGAGAGAGAGAGGAGAGAGTGAGCGGTCAATAGAGAGTGAGTGGTCAATAGATGGTGAGCAGAGAGTGAGTGGTCAATAGAGAGTGAACGGTCAATAGAGTGCGAGCAGAGAGTGTGCGGTCAACAGAGAGAGTGGAGTGACTGAGCAGTCAATAGAGTCTGAGCAGAGAGTGAGCGGTCAATAGAGAGCGAGCAGAGAGTGAGCGGTCAATAGAGAGTGAGTGGTCAATAGAGAGTGAGCAGAGAGTGAGCGGTCAATAGAGAGTGAGCGGTCAATAGAGTGGGAGCAGAGAGTGTGCGGTCAACAGAGAGAGTGGAGTGACTGAGCAGTCAATAGAGACTGAGCAGAGAGTGAGCGGTCAATAGAGAGCGAGCAGAGAGTGAGCAGTCAATAGAGAGTGAGCAGAGAGTGAGCGGTCAATAGAGAGCGAGCAGAGAGTGAGCAGTCAATAGATAGTGAGTGGTCAATAGAGAGTGAGCGGTCAAAAGAGTGCGAGCAGAGAGTGAGGGATCAATAGAGAGAGAGGAGCGAGTGAGCGGTCAATAGAGAGTGAGCAGAGAGTGAGCGGTCAATAGAGAGTGAGCAGAATGTGAGCGGTCAATAGAGAGTGAGGAGTCAATGTAGAGTGAGCAGAATGTGAGCGGTCAATAGAGAGTGAGGAGTCAATAGAGAGTGAGCAGAGCGTGAGCGGTCAATAGAGTGAGAGGAGAGAGTGAGTGGTGAATAGAGAGTGAGTGGTCAATAGAGAGTGAGCAGAGCGTGAGCGGTCAATAGAGTGAGAGGAGAGAGTGAGTGGTCAATAGAGAGTGAGTGGTCAATAGAGAGTGAGCAGAGAGTGAGCGGTCAATAGAGAGAGAGGAGAGAGTGAGCAGTCAATAGAGAGTGAGTGGTCAATAGATAGTGAGCAGAGAGTGAGCGGTCAATAGAGAGCGAGTAGTGAGAGAGAGGTCAATAGAGAGCGAGCAGAGAGTGAGCAGTCAATAGACAGTGAGCAGAGCGTGAGCGGTCAATAGAGAGCGAGCAGAGAGTGAGCAGAGAGTGAGCGGTCAATAGAGAGTGAGCAGAGAGTGAGCGGTCAACAGAGTGAGCAGAGAGTGAGCGGTCAACAGAGAGTGAGCAGAGCGTGAGCAGTGAATAGAGAGCGAGCAAACAGTGAGCAGTCAATAGAGAGCGAGCAGAGAGTGAGCGGTCTATAGAGAGCGAGCGGTCAATAAAGAGTGAGCAGAGAGTGAGCGGTCAACAGAGAGTGAGCAGAGAGTGAGCGGTCAACAATGAGTGAGCAGAGAGTGAGCAGTGAACAGAGAGTGAACAGAGCGTGAGCGGTCAATAGAGAGTGAGCAGAGAGTGAGCGGTCAATAGATAGTGAGCGGTCAATTGAGTGTGAGTGGTCTTTAGAGATTGAGCAGAGAATGAGCGGTCAATAGTGAGTGAGCAGTTAAAAGAGAGTGAGCGGTCTATAGAGACTGAGCAGAGAATGAGCGGTCAATAGAGAGCGGGCAGAGAGTGAGCGGTAAATAGAGTGTGAGCAAAGAACGAGCAGTCAATAGAGAGTGAGCAGATAGTGAGTGGTGAATAGAGAGTGAGCGATCAATAGAGAGTGAGCAGAGAACGATAGGTAAATAGAGAGTGAGCACAGAGCGCACGGTCAATAGAGATTGAGCAGAGAGTGAGCGGTCAATAGGGAGTGAGCAGAGAGTGAACAGTCAATAGAGTGAGCAGAGCGTGAGCGGTCAATAGAGATTGAGCAGAGTGAGCGGTCAATAGAGAGTGAGCAGAGAGTGAGTGGTCAATAGAGAGTGAGCAGAGCGTGAGCGGTCAATAGAGATTGAGCAGAGAGTGAGCGGTCAATAGAGAGTGAGCAGAGAGCGAGCGGTCAATAGAGTGCGAGCAGAGAGTGAGCGGTCAAGAGAGAGAGTGGAGAGAGTGAGCGGCCAATAGAGACTGAGCAGAGGATGAGCAGTCAATAGTGAGCGAGCAGAGAGTGAGTGCTCAAGAGAGAGCGAGAAGAGAGTGAGTGGTCAATAGATTGCGAGCAGAGAGTGAGTGGCCAAAAGAGAGCGAGCAGAGAGTGAGCGGTCAATAGAGAGTGAGCAGAGCGTGAGCAGTGAATAGAGAGTGAGCAGAGAGTGAGCGGTCAACAAAGAGTGAGCAGAGAATGAGCGGTCAATAGAGAGAGAGGAGAGAGTGAGCGGTCAATAGAGAGTGAGCGGTCAATAGAGAGCGAGCAGAGAGTGAGTGGTCAATAGAGAGAGAGGAGAGAGTGAGCGGTCAATAGAGAGTGAGCAGAGAGTGAGCGGTCAATAGAGAGCGAGCAGAGAGTGAGCTGTCAATAGAGAGCGAGGAGAGAATGAGCGGTCAATAGAGAGTGAACGGTCAATAGAGTGTGAGCAGAGAGTGAGCGGTCAATAGAGAGCGAGCAGAGAGTGAGCTGTCAATAGAGAGCGAGGAGAGAATGAGCGGTCAATAGAGAGTGAACGGTCAACAGAGAGTGAGCAGAGAGTGAGCGGTCAACAATGAGTGAGCAGAGAGTGAGCAGTGAACAGAGAGTGAACAGAGCGTGAGCGGTCAATAGAGAGTGAGCAGAGAGTGAGCGGTCAATAGATAGTGAGCGGTCAATTGAGTGTGAGTGGTCTTTAGAGATTGAGCAGAGAATGAGCGGTCAATAGTGAGTGAGCAGTTAAAAGAGAGTGAGCGGTCTATAGAGACTGAGCAGAGAATGAGCGGTCAATAGAGAGCGGGCAGAGAGTGAGCGGTAAATAGAGTGTGAGCAAAGAACGAGCAGTCAATAGAGAGTGAGCAGATAGTGAGTGGTGAATAGAGAGTGAGCGATCAATAGAGAGTGAGCAGAGAACGATAGGTAAATAGAGAGTGAGCACAGAGCGCACGGTCAATAGAGATTGAGCAGAGAGTGAGCGGTCAATAGGGAGTGAGCAGAGAGTGAACAGTCAATAGAGTGAGCAGAGCGTGAGCGGTCAATAGAGATTGAGCAGAGTGAGCGGTCAATAGAGAGTGAGCAGAGAGTGAGTGGTCAATAGAGAGTGAGCAGAGCGTGAGCGGTCAATAGAGATTGAGCAGAGAGTGAGCGGTCAATAGAGAGTGAGCAGAGAGCGAGCGGTCAATAGAGTGCGAGCAGAGAGTGAGCGGTCAAGAGAGAGAGTGGAGAGAGTGAGCGGCCAATAGAGACTGAGCAGAGGATGAGCAGTCAATAGTGAGCGAGCAGAGAGTGAGTGCTCAAGAGAGAGCGAGAAGAGAGTGAGTGGTCAATAGATTGCGAGCAGAGAGTGAGTGGCCAAAAGAGAGCGAGCAGAGAGTGAGCGGTCAATAGAGAGTGAGCAGAGCGTGAGCAGTGAATAGAGAGTGAGCAGAGAGTGAGCGGTCAACAAAGAGTGAGCAGAGAATGAGCGGTCAATAGAGAGAGAGGAGAGAGTGAGCGGTCAATAGAGAGTGAGCGGTCAATAGAGAGCGAGCAGAGAGTGAGTGGTCAATAGAGAGAGAGGAGAGAGTGAGCGGTCAATAGAGAGTGAGCAGAGAGTGAGCGGTCAATAGAGAGCGAGCAGAGAGTGAGCTGTCAATAGAGAGCGAGGAGAGAATGAGCGGTCAATAGAGAGTGAACGGTCAATAGAGTGTGAGCAGAGAGTGAGTGGTCAAAAGAGAGCGAGCAGAGAGTGAGCGGTCAATAGAGAGCGAGCAGAGAATGAGCGGTCAATAGAGAGTGAGCGGTCAATAGAGAGTGAGCAGAGAGAGAGCGGTCAATAGGGAGCGAGCAGAGAGTGAGCAGTCAATAGAGAGTGGAGAGAGTGAGCGGTCAAAAGAGAGTGAGCAGTCAAGAGAGAGTGAGCAGAGAGTGAGCGGTCAACAGAGGGTGAGCAGAGAGTGAGCGGTCAATAGAAAGTGAGCAGTCAATAGAGAGTGAGCAGAGAGTGAGCGGTCAATAGAGAGCGAGCAGAGAGTGAGCGGTCAATAGAGTGTGTGTGGTCAATAGAGAGTGAGCGGTCAATAGAGTGCGAGCAGAGAGTGAGCGGTCAATAGAGAGAGAGGAGAGAGTGAGCGGTCAATAGAGAGTGAGCAGAGAGTGCACGGTCAACAGAGAGTGAGGAGTCAATAGAGAGTGAGCAGAGAGTGAACGGTCAACAGAGGGTGAGCAGAGCGTGAGCGGTCAACAGAGAGTGAGCAGAGAGTGAGCGGTCAACAATGAGTGAGCAGAGAGTGAGCAGTGAACAGAGAGTGAACAGAGCGTGAGCGGTCAATAGAGAGTGAGCAGAGAGTGAGCGGTAAATAGATAGTGAGCGGTCAATAGAGAGTGAGTGGTCATTAGAGATTGAGCAGAGAATGAGCGGTCAATAGTGAGTGAGCAGTCAATAGAGAGTGAGCGGTCAATAGAGACTGAGCAGAGAGTGAGCGGTCAATAGAGAGTGGGCAGAGAGTGAGCGGTAAATAGAGAGTGAGCAAAGAACGAGCAGTCAATAGAGAGTGAGCAGATAATGAGTGGTGAATAGAGAGTGAGCGATCAATAGAGAGTGAGCAGAGAACAAAAGGTAAATAGAGAGTGAGCACAGAGCGCACGGTCAATAGAGATTGAGCAGAGAGTGAACGGTCAATAGAGAGTGAGCAGAGAGTGAGTGGTCATTAGAGATTGAGCAGAGAGTGAGCGGTCAATAGAGGGTGAGCAGACAGTGAGCGGTCAATAGAGAGTGACCAGAGAGTGAACGGTCAATAGAGAGTGAGCAGAGCGTGAGCGGTCAATAGAGATTGAGCAGAGAGTGAGCGGTCAATAGGGATTGAGCAGAGAGTGAGCGGTCAATAGAGAGTGGAGAGAGTGAGCGGCCAATAGAGACTGAGCAGAGAATGAGCAGTCAATAGTGAGCGAGCAGAGGGTGAGTGGTCAAGAGAGAGCGAGAAGAGAGTGAGTGGTCAATAGAGGGTGAGCAGACAGTGAGCGGTCAATTGAGAGTGAGCAGAGAGTGAACGGTCAAGAGAGAGTGAGCAGAGCGTGAGCGGTCAATAGAGATTGCGAGCAGAGAGTGAGTGGTCAAAAGAGAGCGAGCAGAGAGTGAGCGGTCAATAGAGAGTGAGCAGAGCGTGAGCAGTGAATAGAGAGTGAGCAGAGAGTGAGCGGTCAACAGAGGGTGAGCAGAGAATGAGTGGTCAATAGAGAGAGAGGAGAGAGTGAGCGGTCAATAGAGAGTGAGCAGAGAATGAGCTGTCAATAGAGAGCGAGCAGAGAATGAGCGGTCAATACAGAGTGAGCGGTCAATAGAGAGTGAGCAGAGAGTGAGTGGTCAAAAGAGAGCGAGCAGAGAGTGAGCGGTCAATAGAGAGCGAGCAGAGAATGAGCGGTCAATAGAGAGTGAGCGGTCAATAGAGAGTGAGCAGAGAGAGAGCGGTCAATAGTGAGCGAGCAGAGAGTGAGCAGTCAATAGAGAGTGGAGAGAGTGAGCGGTCAATAGAGAGTGAGCAGTCAAGAGAGAGTGAGCAGAGAGTGAGTGGTCAACAGAGGGTGAGCAGAGAGTGAGCGGTCAATACAAAGTGAGCAGTCAATAGAGAGTGAGCAGAGAGTGAGCGGTCAATAGAGAGCGAGCAGAGAGTGAGCGGTCAATAGAGTGTGAGTGGTGAATAGAGAGTGAGCGGTCAATAGAGTGCGAGCAGAGAGTGAGCGGTCAATAGAGAGAGAGGAGAGAGTGTGCGGTCAATAGAGAGTGAGCAGAGAGTGAGCGGTCAACAGAGAGTGAGGAGTCAATAGAGAGTGAGCAGAGAGTGAACGGTCAACAGAGGGTGAGCAGAGGGTGAGCGGTCAACAGAGAGTGAGCAGAGAGTGAGTGGTCAATTGAGAGAGAGCAGAGAGTGAGCCATCAACAGAGAGCGAACAGAGAGTGAGCGGTCAATAGAGTGAGAGGAGAGAGTGAGTGGTCAATAGAGAGTGAGTGGCCAATAGAGAGTGAGCAGAGAGTGAGCGGTCAATAGAGAGAGAGGAGAGAGTGAGCGGTCAATAGAGAGTGAGCGGTCAATAGAGAGAGAGGAGAGAGTGAGCGCTCAATAGAGAGTGAGCGGTCAATAGAGAGCGAGTAGTGAGTGAGAGGTCAATAGAGAGTGAGCAGAGAGTGAGCGGTCAATAGAGAGTGAGCAGAGGGTGAGCGGTCAATAGAGAGCGAGCAGAGAGTGAGCAGAGAGTGAGCGGTCAATAGAGTGTGAGCAGAGTGTGAGCGGTCAATAGAGAGTGAGCAGAGAGTGAGCGGTCAACAGAGTGAGCAGAGAGTGAGCGGTCAAAAGAGAGAGAGGAGAGAGTGAGCGGTCAACAGAGAGAGAGGAGAGAGTGAGCGGTCAATAGAGAGTGAGCAGAGAGTGAGCGGTCAATAGAGAGGGAGCAGTCAAGAGAGAGTGAGCAGAGAGTGAGCGGTCAACAGAGGTGAGCAGAGAGTGAGCGGTCAATAGAAAGTGAGCAGTCAATAGAGAGTGAGCGGTCAATAGAGAGCGAGCAGAGAGTGAGCGGTCAATAGAGTGTGAGTGGTGAATAGAGAGTGAGCAGAGAGTGAGCGGTCAACAGAGAGTGAGGAGTCAATAGAAAGTGAGCAGCGAGTGAGTGGTCAATAGAGAGTGAGCAGCGCGTGAGCGGTCAATAGAGATTGAGCAGAGAGTGAGCGGTCAATAGAGAGTGAGCAGAGAGCGAGTGGTCAATAGAGTGCGATCAGAGAGTGAGCGGTCAATAGCGAGAGTGGAGAGAGTGAGTGGCCAATAGAGACTGAGCAGAGAATGAGCAGTCAATAGTGAGCGAGCAGAGAGTGAGTGGTCAAGAGAGAGCGAGAAGAGAGTGAGTGGTCAATAGAGAGTGGGCAGAGCGTGAGCAGTGAATAGAGAGTGAGCAGAGAGTGAGCGGTCAACAGAGAGTGAGCAGAGAATGTGTGGTCAATAGAGAGAGAGGAGAGAGTGAGCGGTCAATAGAGAGCGAGCAGAGAGTGAGCTGTCAATAGAGAGTGAGCAGAGAATGAGCGGTCAATACAGAGTGAGCGGTCAATAGAGAGTGAGCTGAGAGTGAGTGGTCAAAAGAGAGCAAGCAGAGAGTGAGCGGTCAATAGAGAGCGAGCAGAGAATGAGCGGTCAATAGAGAGTGAGCGGTCAATAGAGAGTGAGCAGAGAGAGAGCGGTCAACAGAGAGTGAGGAGTCAATAGAGAGTGAGCAGAGAGTGAACGGTCAACAGAGGGTGAGCAGAGGGTGAGCGGTCAACAGAGAGTGAGCAGAGAGTGAGTAGTCAATTGAGAGAGAGCAGAGAGTGAGCCATCAACAGAGAGCGAGCAGAGAGTGAGCGGTCAATAGAGTGAGAGGAGAGAGTGAGTGGTCAATAGAGAGTGAGTGGCCAATAGAGAGTGAGCAGAGAGTGAGCGGTCAATAGAGAGAGAGGAGAGAGTGAGCGGTCAATAGAGAGTGAGCGGTCAATAGAGAGAGAGGAGAGAGTGAGCGCTCAATAGAGAGTGAGCGGTCAATAGAAAGCGAGTAGTGAGTGAGAGGTCAATAGAGAGTGAGCAGAGAGTGAGCGGTCAATAGAGAGTGAGCAGAGGGTGAGCGGTCAATAGAGAGTGAGCGGTCAATAGAGTGTGAGCAGAGTGTGAGCGGTCAATAGAGAGCGAACAAAGAGTGAGCGGTCAACAGAGAGTGAGCAGAGAGTGAGCGGTCAACAGAGTGAGCAGAGAGTGAGCGGTCAAAAGAGAGAGAGGAGAGAGTGAGCGGTCAACAGAGAGAGAGGAGAGAGTGAGCGGTCAATAGAGAGTGAGCAGAGAGTGAGCGGTCAATAGAGAGGGAGCAGTCAAGAGAGAGTGAGCAGAGAGTGAACGGTCAACAGAGGGTGAGCGGTCAACAGAGAGTGAGCAGAGAGTGAGTAGTCAATTGAGAGAGAGCAGAGAGTGAGCCATCAACAGAGAGCGAGCAGAGAGTGAGCGGTCAATAGAGTGAGAGGAGAGAGTGAGTGGTCAATAGAGAGTGAGTGGCCAATAGAGAGTGAGCAGAGAGTGAGCGGTCAATAGAGAGAGAGGAGAGAGTGAGCGGTCAATAGAGAGTGAGCGGTCAATAGAGAGAGAGGAGAGAGTGAGCGCTCAATAGAGAGTGAGCGGTCAATAGAAAGCGAGTAGTGAGTGAGAGGTCAATAGAGAGTGAGCAGAGAGTGAGCGGTCAATAGAGAGTGAGCAGAGGGTGAGCGGTCAATAGAGAGTGAGCGGTCAATAGAGTGTGAGCAGAGTGTGAGCGGTCAATAGAGAGCGAACAAAGAGTGAGCGGTCAACAGAGAGTGAGCAGAGAGTGAGCGGTCAACAGAGTGAGCAGAGAGTGAGCGGTCAAAAGAGAGAGAGGAGAGAGTGAGCGGTCAACAGAGAGAGAGGAGAGAGTGAGCGGTCAATAGAGAGTGAGCAGAGAGTGAGCGGTCAATAGAGAGGGAGCAGTCAAGAGAGAGTGAGCAGAGAGTGAGCGGTCAACAGAGGTGAGCAGAGAGTGAGCGGTCAATAGAAAGTGAGCAGTCAATAAGAGTGAGCGGTCAATAGAGAGCGAGCAGAGAGTGAGCGGTCAATAGAGTGTGAGTGGTGAATAGAGAGTGAGCAGAGAGTGAGCGGTCAACAGAGAGTGAGGAGTCAATAGAAAGTGAGCAGCGAGTGAGTGGTCAATAGAGAGTGAGCAGCGCGTGAGCGGTCAATAGAGATTGAGCAGAGAGTGAGCGGTCAATAGAGAGTGAGCAGAGAGCGAGTGGTCAATAGAGCGCGATCAGAGAGTGAGCGGTCAATAGCGAGAGTGGAGAGAGTGAGTGGCCAATAGAGACTGAGCAGAGAATGAGCAGTCAATAGTGAGCGAGCAGAGAGTGAGTGGTCAAGAGAGAGCGAGAAGAGAGTGAGTGGTCAATAGAGAGTGAGCAGAGCGTGAGCAGTGAATAGAGAGTGAGCAGAGAGTGAGCGGTCAACAGAGAGTGAGCAGAGAATGTGTGGTCAATAGAGAGAGAGGAGAGAGTGAGCGGTCAATAGAGAGCGAGCAGAGAGTGAGCTGTCAATCGAGAGCGAGCAGAGAATGAGCGGTCAATACAGAGTGAGCGGTCAATAGAGAGTGAGCTGAGAGTGAGTGGTCAAAAGAGAGCAAGCAGAGAGTGAGCGGTCAATAGAGAGCGAGCAGAGAATGAGCGGTCAATAGAGAGTGAGCGGTCAATAGAGAGTGAGCAGAGAGAGAGCGGTCAATAGTGAGCGAGCAGAGAGTGAGCAGTCAATAGAGAGTGAGCAGAGAGTGAGCGGTCAATAGAGAGCGAGCAGAGAGTGAGCGGTCAATAGAGTGTGAGTGGTGAATAGAGAGTGAGCGGTCAATAGAGAGTGAGCAGAGAGTGAGCGGTCAATAGATAGTGAGCGGTCAATAGAGAGTGAGTGGTCATTAGAGATTGAGCAGAGAATGAGCGGTCAATAGTGAGTGAGCAGTCAATAGAGAGTGAGCGGTCAATAGAGACTGAGCAGAGAGTGAGCGGTCAATAGAGAGTGGGCAGAGAGTGAGCGGTAAATAGAGAGTGAGCAAAGAATGAGCAGTCAATAGAGAGTGAGCAGATAATGAGTGGTGAATAGAGAGTGAACGATCAATAGAGAGTGAGCAGAGAACAAAAGGTAAATAGAGAGTGAGCACAGAGCGCACGGTCAATAGAGATTGAGCAGAGAGTGAGTGGTCAATAGAGAGTGAGCAGAGAGTGAACGGTCAATAGAGAGAGAGCAGAGAGTGAGTGGTCAATAGAGATTGAGCAGAGAGTGAGCGGTCAATAGAGGGTAAGCAGACAGTGAGCGGTCAATAGAGAGTGACCAGAGAGTGAACGGTCAATAGAGAGTGAGCAGAGCGTGAGCGGTCAATAGAGATTGAGCAGAGAGTGAGCGGTCAATAGGGATTGAGCAGAGAGTGAGCGGTCAATAGAGAGTGGAGAGAGTGAGCGGCCAATAGAGACTGAGCAGAGAATGAGCAGTCAATAGTGAGCGAGCAGAGGGTGAGTGGTCAAGAGAGAGCGAGAAGAGACTGAGTGGTCAATAGAGGGTGAGCAGACAGTGAGCGGTCAATTGAGAGTGAGCAGAGAGTGAACGGTCAATAGAGAGTGAGCAGTCAATAGAGATTGCGAGCAGAGAGTGAGTGGTCAAAAGAGAGCGAGCAGAGAGTGAGCGGTCAATAGAGAGTGAGCAGAGCGTGAGCAGTGAATAGAGAGTGAGCAGAGAGTGAGCGGTCAACAGAGGGTGAGCAGAGAATGAGTGGTCAATAGAGAGAGAGGAGAGAGTGAGCGGTCAATAGAGAGTGAGCAGAGAGTGAGCTGTCAATAGAGAGCGAGCAGAGAATGAGCGGTCAATACAGAGTGAGCGGTCAATAGAGAGTGAGCAGAGAGTGAGTGGTCAAAAGAGAGCGAGCAGAGAGTGAGCGGTCAATAGAGAGCGAGCAGAGAATGAGCGGTCAATAGAGAGTGAGCGGTCAATAGAGAGTGAGCAGAGAGAGAGCGGTCAATAGTGAGCGAGCAGAGAGTGAGCAGTCAATAGAGAGTGGACAGAGTGAGCGGACAATAGAGAGTGAGCAGTCAAGAGAGAGTGAGCAGAGAGTGAGTGGTCAACAGAGGGTGAGCAGAGAGTGAGCGGTCAATAGAAAGTGAGCAGTCAATAGAGAGTGAGCAGAGAGTGAGCGGTCAATAGAGAGCGAGCAGAGAGTGAGCGGTCAATAGAGTGTGAGTGGTGAATAGAGAGTGAGCGGTCAATAGAGTGCGAGCAGAGAGTGAGCGGTCAATAGAGAGAGAGGAGAGAGTGTGCGGTCAATAGAGAGTGAGCAGAGAGTGAGCGGTCAACAGAGAGTGAGAAGTCAATAGCGAGTGAGCAGAGAGTGAACGGTCAACAGAGGGTGAGCAGAGGGTGAGCGGTCAACAGAGAGTGAGCAGAGAGTGAGTGGTCAATAGAGTGAGAGGAGAGAGTGAGTGGTCAATAGAGAGTGAGTGGCCAATAGAGAGTGAGCAGAGAGTGAGCGGTCAATCGAGAGAGAGGAGAGAGTGAGCGGTCAATAGAGAGTGAACGGTCAATAGAGAGAGAGGAGAGAGTGAGTGCTCAATAGAGAGTGAGCGGTCAATAGAGAGCGAGAAGTGAGTGAGAGGTCAATAGAGAGTGAGCAGAGAGTGAGCGGTCAATAGAGTGTGAGCAGAGTGTGAGTGGTCAATAGAGAGCGAACAAAGAGTGAGCGGTCAACAGAGAGTGAGCAGAGAGTGAGCGGTCAACAGAGTGAGCAGAGAGTGAGCGGTCAAAAGAGAGAGAAGAGAGAGTGAGCGGTCAACAGAGAGAGAGGAGAGAGTGAGCGGTCAATAGAGAGTGAGCAGAGAGTGAGCGGTCAATAGAGAGGGAGCAGTCAAGAGAGAGTGAGCAGAGAGTGAGCGGTCAACAGAGGGTGAGCAGAGAGTGAGCGGTCAATAGAAAGTGAGCAGTCAATAGAGAGTGAGCGGTCAATAGAGAGCGAGCAGAGAGTGAGCGGTCAATAGAGAGTGAGTGGTGAATAGAGAGTGAGTAGAGAGTGAGCGGTCAACAGAGAGTGAGGAGTCAATAGAAAGTGAGCAGCGAGTGAGTGGTCAGTAGAGAGTGAGCAGCGCGTGAGCGGTCAATAGAGATTGAGCAGAGAGTGAGCGGTCAATAGAGAGTGAGCAGAGAGCGAGTGGTCAATAGAGCGCGATCAGAGAGTGAGCGGTCAATAGCGAGAGTGGAGAGAGTGAGTGGCCAATAGAGACTGAGCAGAGAATGAGCAGTCAATAGTGAGCGAGCAGAGAGTGAATGGTCAAGAGAGAGCGAGAAGAGAGTGAGTGGTCAATAGAGAGTGAGCAGAGCGTGAGCAGTGAATAGAGAGTGAGCAGAGAGTGAGCGGTCAACAGAGAGTGAGCAGAGAATGTGTGGTCAATAGAGAGAGAGGAGAGAGTGAGCGGCCAATACAGAGCGAGCAGAGAGTGAGCTGTCAATAGAGAGCGAGCAGAGAATGAGCGGTCAATACAGAGAGAGCGGTCAATAGAGAGTGAGCTGAGATTGAGTGGTCAAAAGAGAGCAAGCAGAGAGTGAGCGGTCAATAGAGAGCGAGCAGAGAATGAGCGGTCAATAGAGAGTGAGCGGTCAATAGAGAGTGAGCAGAGAGAGAGCGGTCAATAGTGAGCGAGCAGAGAGTAAGCAGTCAATAGAGAGTGGAGAGAGTGAGCGGTCAATAGAGAGTGAGCAGTCAAGTGAGAGTGAGCAGAGAGTGAGTGGTCAACAGAGGGTGAGCAGAGAGTGAGCGGTCAATAGAGAGCGAGCAGAGAGTGAGCGGTCAATAGAGTGTGAGTGGTGAATAGAGAGTGAGCGGTCAAGAGAGTGCGAGCAGAGAGTGAGCGGTCAAAAGAGTGTGAGTGGTGAATCGAGAGTGAGCGGTCAATAGAGAGTGAGCAGAGAGTGAGCGGTCAACAGAGAGTGAGGAGTCAATAGAGAGTGAGCAGAGAGTGAACGGTCAACAGAGGGTGAGCAGAGCGTGAGCGGTCAACAGAGAGTGAGCAGAGTGTGAGCGGTCAATTGAGAGAGAGCAGAGAGTGAGCGGTCAACAGAGAGCGAGCAGAGAGTGAGTGTCAATAGAGTGAGAGGAGAGAGTGAGTGGTCAATAGAGAGTGAGTGGTCAATAGAGAGTGAGCAGAGAGTGAGCGGTCAATAGAGAGAGAGGAGAGAGTGAGCGGTAAATAGAGAGTGAGCAAAGAACGAGCAGTCAATAGAGGGTGAGCAGATAGTGAGTGGTGAATAGAGAGTGAGCGATCAATAGAGAGTGAGCAGAGAACGATAGGTAAATAGAGAGTGAGCACAGAGCGCACGGTCAATAGAGATTGAGCACAGAGTGAGCGGTCAATAGAGAGTGTGCAGAGCATGAGCGGTCAATAGAGATTGAGCAGAGAGTGAGCGGTCAATAGAGAGTGAGCAGAAAGTGAGTGGTCAATAGAGAGTGAGCAGAGCGTGAGCGGTCAATAGAGATTGACCAAAGAGTGAGTGGTCAATAGAGAGTGAGCAGAGAGCGAGCGGTCAATAGAGTGCGAGCAGAGAGTGAGCAGTCAATAGAGAGAGTGGTGAGAGTGAACGGCCAATAGAGACTGAGCAGAGAATGAGCAGTCAATAGTGAGCGAGCAGAGAGTGAGTGGTCAAGAGAGAGCGGAAGAGAGTGAGTGGTCAATAGATTACGAGCAGAGGGTGAGCGGTGAATAGAGAGTGAGCAGAGCGTGAGCAGTGAATAGAGAGAGAGCAGAGAGTGAGCGGTCAACTGAGAGTGAGCAGAGAATGAGTGGTCAATAGAGAGAGAGGAGAGAGTGAGCGGTCAATAGAGAGTGGGCAGAGAGTGAGCGGTCAACAGAGAGCGAGCAGAGAGTGAGCGGTCAATAGAGAGAGAGGAGAGAGTGAGCGGTAAATAGAGAGTGAGCAAAGAACGAGCAGTGAATAGATTGCGAGCAGATAGTGAGTGGTCAAAAGAGAGCGAGCAGAGAGTGAGCGGTCAATAGAGAGTGAGCAGAGCGTGAGCAGTGAATAGAGAGTGAGCAGAGAGTGAGCGGTCAACAGAGAGTGAGCAGAGAATGAGTGATCAATAGAGAGAGAGGAGAGAGTGAGCGGTCAATAGAGAGCGAGCAGAGAGTGAGCTGTCAATAGAGAGCGAGCAGAGAATGAGCGGTCAATACAGAGTGAGCGGTCAATAGAGAGTGAGCAGAGAGTGAGTGGTCAAAAGAGAGCGAGCAGAGAGTGAGCGGTCAATAGAGAGCGAGCAGAGCGTGAGCAGTGAATAGAGAGTGAGCAGAGAGTGAGCGGTCAACAGAGAGTGAGCAGAGAATGAGTGGTCAATAGAGAGAGAGGAGAGAGTGAGCGGTCAATAGAGAGCGAGCAGAGAATGAGCTGTCAATAGAGAGCGAGCATAGAATGAGCGGTCAATAGAGAGTGAGCGGTCAATAGAGAGTGAGCAGAGAGTGAGTGGTCAAAAGAGGGCGAGCAGAGAGTGAGTGGTCAATAGAGAGCGAGCAGAGAATGAGCGGTCAATGGAGAGTGAGCGGTCAATAGAGAGTGAGCAGAGAGAGAGCGGTCAATAGTGAGCGAGCAGAGATTGAGCAGTCAATAGAGAGTGGAGAGAGTGAGCGGTCAATAGAGAGTGAGCAGTCAATAGAGAGTGAGCAGAGAGTGAGCGGTCTATAGAGAGCGAGCAGAGAGGGAGCGGTCAATAGAGTGTGAGTGGTCAATTGAGAGTGAGCGGTCAATAGAGTGCAAGCAGAGAGTGAGCGGTCAATAGAGAGAGAGGAGAGAGTGAGCGGTCAATAGAGAGTGAGCAGAGAGTGAGCGGTCAACCGAGAGTGAGGAGTCAATAGAGAGTGAGCAGAGAGTGAATGGTCAATAGAGTGAGAGGAGAGAGTGAGTGGTCAATAGAGAGTGAGTGGTCAATAGAGAGTGAGCAGAGAGTGAGCGGTCAATAGAGAGAGAGGAGAGAGTGAGCGGTAAATAGAGAGTGAGCAAAGAACGAGCAGTCAATAGATTGCGAGCAGATAGTGAGTGGTCAAAAGAGAGCGAGCAGAGAGTGAGCGGTCAATAAAGAGTGAGCGGAGCGTGAGCAGTGAATAGAGAGAGAGGAGAGAGTGAGCGGTCAATAGAGAGCGAGCAGAGAGTGAGCTGTCAATAGAGAGCGAGCAGAGAATGAGCGGTCAATACAGAGTGAGCGGTCAATAGAGAGTGAGCAGAGAGTGAGTGGTCAAAAGAGAGCGAGCAGAGAGTGAGCGGTCAATAGAGAGTGAGCAGAGCGTGAGCAGTGAATACAGAGTGAGCAGAGAGTGAGCGGTCAACAGAGAGTGAGCAGAGAATGAGTGATCAATAGAGAGAGAGGAGAGAGTGAGCGGTCAATAGAGAGCGAGCAGAGAGTGAGCTGTCAATAGAGAGCGAGCAGAGAATGAGCGGTCAATACAGAGTGAGCGGTCAATAGAGAGTGAGCAGAGAGTGAGTGGTCAAAAGAGAGCGAGCAGAGAGTGAGCGGTCAATAGAGAGCGAGCAGAGAGTGAGCTGTCAATAGAGAGCGAGCAGAGAATGAGCGGTCAATAGAGAGTGAGCGGTCAATAGAGAGTGAGCAGAGAGTGAGTGGTCAAAAGAGAGCGAGCAGAGAGTGAGTGGTCAATAGAGAGCGAGCAGAGAATGAGCGGTCAATAGAGAGTGAGCGGTCAATAGAGAGTGAGCAGAGAGAGAGCGGTCAATAGTGAGCGAGCAGAGAGTGAGCAGTCAATAGAGAGTGGAGAGAGTGAGCGGTCAATAGAGAGTGAGCAGTCAAGAGAGAGTGAGCAGAGAGTGAGCGGTCAAAAGAGAGCGAGCAGAGAGTGAGTGGTCAATAGAGAGTGAGCGGTCAATAGAGTGCAAGCAGAGAGTGAGTGGTCAATAGAGAGAGAGGAGAGAGTGAGCGGTCAATAGAGAGTGAGCAGAGAGTGAGCGGTCAACCGAGAGTGAGGAGTCAATAGAGAGTGAGCAGAGAGTGAATGGTCAACAGAGGGTGAGCAGAGCGTGAGCGGTCAACAGAGAGTGAGCAGAGAGTGAGCGGTCAATTGAGAGAGAGCAGAGAGTGAGCGGTCAACAGAGAGCGAGCAGAGAGTGAGCGGTCAATAGAGTGAGAGGAGAGAGTGAGTGGTCAATAGAGAGTGAGTGGTCAATAGAGAGTGAGCAGAGAGTGAGCGGTCAATATAGAGAGAGGAGAGAGTGAGCGGTAAATAGAGAGTGAGCAAAGAACGAGCAGTCAATAGAGAGAGAGCAGATAGTGAGTGGTGAATAGAGAGTGAGCGATCAATAGAGAGTGAGCAGAGAACGATAGGTAAATAGAGAGTGAGCACAGAGCGCACGGTCAATAGAGATTGAGCAGAGAGTGAGCGGTCAATAGAGAGTGAGCAGAGAGTGAACGGTCAATAGAGAGTGAACAGAGCGTGAGCGGTCAATAGAGATTGAGCAGAGAGTGAGCGGTCAATAGAGAGTGAGCAGAAAGTGAGCGGTCAATAGAGAGTGAGCAGAGCGTGAGCGGTCAATAGAGAGTGAGCAGAGAGCGAGCGGTCAATAGAGTGCGAGCAGAGAGTGAGCGGTCAATAGAGAGAGTGGAGAGAGTGAGCGGCCAATAGAGACGGAGCAGAGAATGAGCAGTCAATAGTGAGCGAGTAGAGAGTGAGTGGTCAAGAGAGAGCGAGAAGAGAGTGAGTGGTCAATAGATTACGAGCAGAGAGTGAACGGTCAAAAGAGAGCGAGCAGAGAGTAAGCGGTCAATAGAGAGTGAGCAGAGCGTGAGCAGTGAATAGAGAGTGAGCAGAGAGTGAGCGGTCAACAGAGAGTGAGCAGAGAATGAGTGGTCAATAGAGAGAGAGGAGAGAGTGAGCGGTCAATAGAGAGCGAGCAGAGAGTGAGCTGTCAATAGAAAGCGAGCAGAGAATGAGCGGTCAATACAGAATGAGCAGTCAATAGTGAGCGAGTAGAGAGTGAGTGGTCAAAAGAGAGCGAGCAGAGAGTGAGCGGTCAATAGAGAGCGAGCAGAGAATGAGCGGTCAATAGAGAGTGAGCAGTCAATAGAGAGTGAGCAGAGAGAGAGCGGTCAATAGTGAGCGAGCAGAGAGTGAGCAGTCAATAGAGAGTGGAGAGAGTGAGAGGTCAATAGAGAGTGAGCAGTCAAGAGAGAGTGAGCAGATAGTGAGCGGTCAATAGAGTGCAAGCAGAGAGTGAGCGGTCAATAGAGAGAGAGGAGAGAGTGAGCGGTCAATAGAGAGTGAGCAGAGAGTGAGCGGTCAACCGAGAGTGAGGAGTCAATAGAGAGTGAGCAGAGAGTGAATGGTCAATAGAGTGAGAGGAGAGAGTGAGTGCTCAATAGAGAGTGAGTGGTCAATAGAGAGTGAGCAGAGAGTGAGCGGTCAATAGAGAGAGAGGAGAGAGTGAGCGGTAAATACAGAGTGAGCAAAGAACGAGCAGTCAATAGATTGCGAGCAGATAGTGAGTGGTCAAAAGAGAGCGAGCAGAGAGTGAGCGGTCAATAGAGAGTGAGCGGAGCGTGAGCAGTGAATAGAGAGTGAGCAGAGAGTGAGCGGTCAACAGAGAGTGAGCAGCGAATGAGTGATCAATAGCGAGAGAGGAGAGAGTGAGCGGTCAATAGAGAGCGAGCAGAGAGTGAGCTGTCAATAGAGAGCGAGCAGAGAATGAGCGGTCAATACAGAGTGAGCGGTCAATAGAGAGTGAGCAGAGAGTGAGTGGTCAAAAGAGAGCGAGCAGAGAGTGAGCGGTCAATAGAGAGTGAGCAGAGCGTGAGCAGTGAATAGAGAGTGAGCAGAGAGTGAGCGGTCAACAGAGAGTGAGCAGAGAATGAGTGATCAATAGAGAGAGAGGAGAGAGTGAGCGGTCAATAGAGAGCGAGCAGAGAGTGAGCTGTCAATAGAGAGCGAGCAGAGAATGAGCGGTCAATACAGAGTGAGCGGTCAATAGAGAGTGAGCAGAGAGTGAGTGGTCAAAAGAGAGCGAGCAGAGAGTGAGCGGTCAATAGAGAGCGAGCAGAGACTGAGCTGTCAATAGAGAGCGAGCAGAGAATGAGCGGTCAATAGAGAGTGAGCGGTCAATAGAGAGTGAGCAGAGAGTGAGTGGTCAAAAGCGAGCGAGCAGAGAGTGAGTGGTCAATTGAGAGCGAGCAGAGAATGAGCGGTCAATAGAGAGTGAGCGGTCAATAGAGAGTGAGCAGAGAGAGAGCGGTCAATAGTGAGCGAGCAGAGAGTGAGCAGTCAATAGAGAGTGGAGAGAGTGAGCGGTCAATAGAGAGTGAGCAGTCAAGAGAGAGTGAGCAGAGAGTGAGCGGTCAAAATAGAGCGAGCAGAGAGTGAGCGGTCAATAGAGTGTGAGTGGTCAATAGAGAATGAGCGGTCAATAGAGTGCAAGCAGAGAGTGAGTGGTCAATAGAGAGAGAGGAGAGAGTGAGCGGTCAATAGAGAGTGAGCAGAGAGTGAGCGGTCAACCGAGAGTGAGGAGTCAATAGAGAGTGAGCAGAGAGTGAATGGTCAACAGAGGGTGAGCAGAGCGTGAATGGTCAACAGAGAGTGAGCAGAGAGTGAGCGGTCAATTGAGAGAGAGCAGAGAGTGAGCGGTCAACAGAGAGCGAGCAGAGAGTGAGCGGTCAATAGAGTGAGAGGAGAGAGTGAGTGGTCAATAGAGAGTGAGTGGTCAATAGAGAGTGAGCAGAGAGTGAGCGGTCAATATAGAGAGAGGAGAGAGTGAGCGGTAAATAGAGAGTGAGCAAAGAACGAGCAGTAAATAGAGAGAGAGCAGATAGTGAGTGGTGAATAGAGAGTGAGCGATCAATAGAGAGAGTGGAGAGAGTGAGCGGCCAATAGAGACTGAGCAGAGAATGAGCAGTCAATAGTGAGCGAGTAGAGAGTGAGTGGTCAAGAGAGAGCGAGAAGAGAGTGAGTGGTCAATAGATTACGAGCAGAGAGTGAGCGGTCAAAAGAGAGCGAGCAGAGAGTAAGCGGTCAATAGAGAGTGAGCAGAGCGTGAGCAGTGAATAGAGAGTGAGCAGAGAGTGAGCGGTCAACAGAGAGTGAGCAGAGAATGAGTGGTCAATAGAGAGAGAGGAGAGAGTGAGTGGTCAAAAGAGAGCGAGCAGAGAGTGAGCGGTCAATAGAGAGCGAGCAGAGAATGAGCGGTCAATAGAGAGTGAGCGGTCAATAGAGAGTGAGCAGAGAGAGAGCGGTCAATAGTGAGCGAGCAGAGAGTGAGCAGTCAATAGAGAGTGGAGAGAGTGAGAGGTCAATAGAGAGTGAGCAGTCAAGAGAGAGTGAGCAGAGAGTGAGCGGTCAATAGAGTGCAAGCAGAGAGTGAGCGGTCAATAGAGAGAGAGGAGAGAGTGAGCGGTCAATAGAGAGCGAGCAGAGAATGAGCGGTCAATAGAGAGTGAGCGGTCAATAGAGAGTGAGCAGAGAGAGAGCGGTCAATAGTGAGCGAGCAGAGAGTGAGCAGTCAATAGAGAGTGGAGAGAGTGAGCGGTCAATACAGAATGAGCAGTCAATAGTGAGCGAGTAGAGAGTGAGTGGTCAAAAGAGAGCGAGCAGAGAGTGAGCGGTCAATAGAGAGCGAGCAGAGAATGAGCGGTCAATAGAGAGTGAGCGGTCAATAGAGAGTGAGCAGAGAGAGAGCGGTCAATAGTGAGCGAGCAGAGAGTGAGCAGTCAATAGAGAGTGGAGAGAGTGAGAGGTCAATAGAGAGTGAGCAGTCAAGAGAGAGTGAGCAGAGAGTGAGCGGTCAATAGAGTGCAAGCAGAGAGTGAGCGGTCAATAGAGAGAGAGGAGAGAGTGAGCGGTCAATAGAGAGTGAGCAGAGAGTGAGCGGTCAACCGAGAGTGAGGAGTCAATAGAGAGTGAGCAGAGAGTGAATGGTCAATAGAGTGAGAGGAGAGAGTGAGTGGTCAATAGAGAGTGAGTGGTCAATAGAGAGTGAGCAGAGAGTGAGCGGTCAATAGAGTGAGAGGAGAGAGTGAGCGGTAAATAGAGAGTGAGCAAAGAACGAGCAGTCAATAGATTGCGAGCAGATAGTGAGTGGTCAAAAGAGAGCGAGCAGAGAGTGAGCGGTCAATAGAGAGTGAGCGGAGCGTGAGCAGTGAATAGAGAGTGAGCAGAGAGTGAGCGGTCAACAGAGAGTGAGCAGCGAATGAGTGATCAATAGAGAGAGAGGAGAGAGTGAGCGGTCAATAGAGAGCGAGCAGAGAGTGAGCTGTCAATAGAGAGCGAGCAGAGAATGAGCGGTCAATACAGAGTGAGCGGTCAATAGAGAGTGAGCAGAGAGTGAGTGGTCAAAAGAGAGCGAGCAGAGAGTGAGCGGTCAATAGAGAGTGAGCAGAGCGTGAGCAGTGAATAGAGAGTGAGCAGAGAGTGAGTGGTCAACAGAGAGTGAGCAGAGAATGAGTGATCAATAGAGAGAGAGGAGAGAGTGAGCGGTCAATAGAGAGCGAGCAGAGAGTGAGCTGTCAATAGAGAGCGAGCAGAGAATGAGCGGTCAATACAGAGTGAGCGGTCAATAGAGAGTGAGCAGAGAGTGAGTGGTCAAAAGAGAGCGAGCAGAGAGTGAGCGGTCAATAGAGAGCGAGCAGAGACTGAGCTGTCAATAGAGAGCGAGCAGAGAATGAGCGGTCAATAGAGAGTGAGCGGTCAATAGAGAGTGAGCAGAGAGTGAGTGGTCAAAAGAGAGCGAGCAGAGAGTGAGTGGTCAATAGAGAGCGAGCAGAGAATGAGCGGTCAATAGAGAGTGAGCGGTCAATAGAGAGTGAGCAGAGAGAGAGCGGTCAATAGTGAGCGAGCAGAGAGTGAGCAGTCAATAGAGAGTGGAGAGAGTGAGCGGTCAATAGAGAGTGAGCAGTCAAGAGAGAGTGAGCAGAGAGTGAGCGGTCAAAAGAGAGCGAGCAGAGAGTGAGCGGTCAATAGAGTGTGAGTGGTCAATAGAGAGTGAGCGGTCAATAGAGTGCAAGCAGAGAGTGAGTGGTCAATAGAGATAGAGGAGAGAGTGAGCGGTCAATAGAGAGCGAGCAGAGAGTGAGCTGTCAATAGAAAGCGAGCAGAGAATGAGCGGTCAATACAGAATGAGCAGTCAATAGTGAGCGAGCAGAGAGTGAGCGGTCAATAGAGAGCGAGCAGAGAATGAGCGGTCAATAGAGAGTGAGCGGTCAATAGAGAGTGAGCAGAGAGAGAGCGGTCAATAGTGAGCGAGCAGAGAGTGAGCAGTCAATAGAGAGTGGAGAGAGTGAGAGGTCAATAGAGAGTGAGCAGTCAAGAGAGAGTGAGCAGAGAGTGAGCGGTCAATAGAGTGCAAGCAGAGAGTGAGCGGTCAATAGAGAGAGAGGAGAGAGTGAGCGGTCAATAGAGAGTGAGCAGAGAGTGAGCGGTCAACCGAGAGTGAGGAGTCAATAGAGAGTGAGCAGAGAGTGAATGGTCAATAGAGTGAGAGGAGAGAGTGAGTGGTCAATAGAGAGTGAGTGGTCAATAGAGAGTGAGCAGAGAGTGAGCGGTCAATAGAGAGAGAGGAGAGAGTGAGCGGTAAATAGAGAGTGAGCAAAGAACGAGCAGTCAATAGATTGCGAGCAGATAGTGAGTGGTCAAAAGAGAGCGAGCAGAGAGTGAGCGGTCAATAGAGAGTGAGCGGAGCGTGAGCAGTGAATAGAGAGTGAGCAGAGAGTGAGCGGTCAACAGAGAGTGAGCAGCGAATGAGTGATCAATAGAGAGAGAGGAGAGAGTGAGCGGTCAATAGAGAGCGAGCAGAGAGTGAGCTGTCAATAGAGAGCGAGCAGAGAATGAGCGGTCAATACAGAGTGAGCGGTCAATAGAGAGTGAGCAGAGAGTGAGTGGTCAAAAGAGAGCGAGCAGAGAGTGAGCGGTCAATAGAGAGTGAGCAGAGCGTGAGCAGTGAATAGAGAGTGAGCAGAGAGTGAGTGGTCAACAGAGAGTGAGCAGAGAATGAGTGATTAATAGAGAGAGAGGAGAGAGTGAGCGGTCAATAGAGAGCGAGCAGAGAGTGAGCTGTCAATAGAGAGCGAGCAGAGAATGAGCGGTCAATACAGAGTGAGCGGTCAATAGAGAGTGAGCAGAGAGTGAGTGGTCAAAAGAGAGCGAGCAGAGAGTGAGCGGTCAATAGAGAGCGAGCAGAGACTGAGCTGTCAATAGAGAGCGAGCAGAGAATGAGCGGTCAATAGAGAGTGAGCGGTCAATAGAGAGTGAGCAGAGAGTGAGTGGTCAAAAGAGAGCGAGCAGAGAGTGAGTGGTCAATAGAGAGCGAGCAGAGAATGAGCGGTCAATAGAGAGTGAGCGGTCAATAGAGAGTGAGCAGAGAGAGAGCGGTCAATAGTGAGCGAGCAGAGAGTGAGCAGTCAATAGAGAGTGGAGAGAGTGAGCGGTCAATAGAGAGTGAGCAGTCAAGAGAGAGTGAGCAGAGAGTGAGCGGTCAAAAGAGAGCGAGCAGAGAGTGAGCGGTCAATAGAGTGTGAGTGGTCAATAGAGAGTGAGCGGTCAATAGAGTGCAAGCAGAGAGTGAGTGGTCAATAGAGAGAGAGGAGAGAGTGAGCGGTCAATAGAGAGTGAGCAGAGAGTGAGCGGTCAACCGAGAGTGAGGAGTCAATAGAGAGTGAGCAGAGAGTGAATGGTCAACAGAGGGTGAGCAGAGCGTGAGCGGTCAACAGAGAGTGAGCAGAGAGTGAGCGGTCAATTGAGAGAGAGCAGAGAGTGAGCGGTCAACAGAGAGCGAGCAGAGAGTGAGCGGTCAATAGAGTGAGAGGAGAGAGTGAGTGGTCAATAGAGAGTGAGTGGTCAATAGAGAGTGAGCAGAGAGTGAGCGGTCAATATAGAGAGAGGAGAGAGTGAGCGGTAAATAGAGAGTGAGCAAAGAACGAACAGTCAATAGAGAGAGAGCAGATAGTGAGTGGTGAATAGAGAGTGAGCGATCAATAGAGAGTGAGCAGAGAACGATAGGTAAATAGAGAGTGAGCACAGAGCGCACGGTCAATAGAGATTGAGCAGAGAGTGAGCGGTCAATAGAGAGTGAGCAGAGAGTGAACGGTCAATAGAGAGTGAACAGAGCGTGAGCGGTCAATAGAGATTGAGCAGAGAGTGAGCGGTCAATAGAGAGTGAGCAGAAAGTGAGCGGTCAATAGAGAGTGAGCAGAGCGTGAGCGGTCAATAGAGAGTGAGCAGAGAGCGAGCGGTCAATAGAGTGCGAGCAGAGAGTGAGCGGTCAATAGAGAGAGTGGAGAGAGTGAGCGGCCAATAGAGACTGAGCAGAGAATGAGCAGTCAATAGTGAGCGAGTAGAGAGTGAGTGGTCAAGAGAGAGCGAGAAGAGAGTGAGTGGTCAATAGATTACGAGCAGAGAGTGAGCGGTCAAAAGAGAGCGAGCAGAGAGTAAGCGGTCAATAGAGAGTGAGCAGAGCGTGAGCAGTGAATAGAGAGTGAGCAGAGAGTGAGCGGTCAACAGAGAGTGAGCAGAGAATGAGTGGTCAATAGAGAGAGAGGAGAGAGTGAGCGGTCAATAGAGAGCGAGCAGAGAGTGAGCTGCCAATAGAAAGCGAGCAGAGAATGAGCGGTCAATACAGAATGAGCAGTCAATAGTGAGCGAGTAGAGAGTGAGTGGTCAAAAGAGAGCGAGCAGAGAGTGAGCGGTCAATAGAGAGCGAGCAGAGAATGAGCGGTCAATAGAGAGTGAGCGGTCAATAGAGAGTGAGCAGAGAGAGAGCGGTCAATAGTGAGCGAGCAGAGAGTGAGCAGTCAATAGAGAGTGGAGAGAGTGAGAGGTCAATAGAGAGTGAGCAGTCAAGAGAGAGTGAGCAGAGAGTGAGTGGTCAACAGAGGGTGAGCAGAGAGTGAGCGGTCAATAGAAAGTGAGCAGTCAAAAGAGAGTGAGCAGAGAGTGAGCGGTCAATAGAGCGCGAGCAGAGAGAGAGCGGTGAATAGAGTGTGAGTGGTGAATAGAGAGCGAGCGGTCAATAGAGTGCGAGCAGAGAGTGAGCAGTCAATAGAGAGAGAGGAGACATTGTGCGGTCAATAGAGAGTGAGCAGAGAGTGAGCGGTCAACAGAGAGTGAGGAGTCAATAGAGAGTGAATAGAGTGTGAACGGTCAACAGCGGGTGAGCAGAGCGTGAGCGGTCAACCAGAGAGTGAGCAGAGAGTGAGCGGTCAATTGAGAGAGAGCAGAGAGTGAGCGGTCAACATAGAGCGAGCAGAGAGTGAGCGGTCAATAGAGTGAGAGGAGAGAGTGAGAGTTCAATAGAGAGTGAGTGGTCAATAGAGAGTGAGCAGAGAGTGAGCGGTCAATAAAGAGAGAGGAGAGAGTGAGCGGTCAATAGAGAGTGAGTGGTCAATAGAGAGAGAGGAGAGAGTGAGCGCTCAACAGAGAGTGAGCGGTCAATAGAGAGCGAGTAGTGAGTGAGCGGTCAACAGAGAGTGAGCAGAGAGTGAGCGGCCAACAGAGTGAGCAGAGAGTGAGCGGTCAACAGAGAGAGAGGAGAGAGTGAGCGGTCAACAGAGAGAGAGGAGAGAGTGAGCAGTCAATAGAGAGTGAGCAGAGAGTGAGCGGTCAATTGAGAGTGAGCAGTCAAGAGAGAGTGAGCAGAGAGTGAGCGGTCAACAGAGGGTGAGCAAAGAGTGAGCGGTCAATAGAAAGTGAGCAGTCAATAGAGAGTGAGCAGAGAGTGAGCGGTCAATAGAGAGCGAGCAGAGAGTGAGCGGTCAATAGAGTGTGAGTGGTGAATAGAGAGTGAGCAGAGAGTGAGCGGTCCACAGAGAGTGAGGAGTCAATAGAGAGTGAGCAGAGAGTCAATGGTCAACAGAGGGTGAGCAGAGCATGAGCGGTCAACAGAGAGTGAGCATAGAGTGAGCGGTCAATTGAGAGAGAGCAGAGAGTGAGCGGTCAACAGAGAGCGAGCAGAGAGTGAGCGGTCAATAGAGTGAGAGGAGAGAGTGAGTGGTCAATAGAGAGTGAGTGGTCAATAGAGAGTGAGCAGAGAGTGAGCGGTCAATAGAGAGAGAGGAGAGAGTGAGCGGTAAATAGAGAGTGAGCAAAGAACGAGCAGTCAATAGAGAGTGAGCAGATAGTGAGTGGTGAATAGAGAGTGAGCGATCAATAGAGAGTGATCAGAGAATGATAGGTAAATAGAGAGTGAGCACAGAGCGCACGGTCAATAGAGATTGAGCAGAGAGTGAGCGGTCAATAGAGAGTGAGCAGAGAGTGAACATCAATAGAGAGTGAGCAGAGCGTGAGCGGTCAATAGAGATTGAGCAGAGAGAGCGGTCAATAGAGAGTGAGCAGAAAGTGAGTGGTCAATAGAGAGTGAGCAGAGCGTGAGCGGTCAATACAGATTGAGCAGAGAGTGAGCGGTCAATAGAGAGTGAGCAGAGAGCGAGCGGTCAATAGAGTGCGAGCAGAGAGTGAGCGGTCAATAGAGAGAGTGGAGAGAGTGAGCGGCCAATAGAGACTGAGCAGAGAATGAGCAGTCAATAGTGAGCGAGCAGAGAGTGAGTGGTCACGAGAGAGCGAGAAGAGAGTGAGTGGTCAATAGATTACGAGCAGAGAGTGAGCGGTCAATAGAGAGTGAGCAGAGCATGAGCAGTGAATAGAGAGTGAGCAGAGAGTGAGCGGTCAACTGAGAGTGAGCAGAGAATGAGTGGTCAATAGAGAGAGAGGAGAGAGTGAGCGGTCAATAGAGAGTGAGGAGAGAGTGAGTGGTCAATAGAGTGAGAGGAGAGAGTGAGTGGTCAATAGCGAGTGAGTGGTCAATAGAGAGTGAGCAGAGAGTGAGCGGTCAATAGAGAGAGAGGAGAGAGTGAGCGGTAAATAGAGAGTGAGCAAAGAACGAGCAGTCAATAGAGAGTGAGCAGATAGTGAGTGGTGAATAGAGAGTGAGCGATCAATAGAGAGTGAGCAGAGAACGATAGGTAAATAGAGAGTGAGCACAGAGCGCACGGTCAATCGAGATTGAGCAGAGACTGAGCGGTCAATAGAGAGTGAGCAGACAGTGAACGGTCAATAGAGAGTGAGCAGAACGTGAGCGGTCAATAGAGATTGAGCAGAGAGTGAGCGGTCAATAGAGAGTGAGCAGGGAGTGAGTGGTCAATAGAGAGTGAGCAGAGCGTGAGCGGTCAATAGAGATTGAGCAGAGAGTGAGCGGTCAATAGAGAGTGAGCAGAGAGCGAGTGGTCAATAGAGTGCGAGCAGAGAGTGAGCGGTCAATAGAGAGAGTGGAGAGAGTGAGTGGCCAATAGAGACTGAGCAGAGAATGAGCAGTCAATAGTGAGCGAGCAGAGAGTGAGTGGTCAAGAGAGAGCGAGAAGAGAGTGAGTGGTCAATAGATTGCGAGCAGAGAGTGAGTGGTCAAAAGAGAGCGAGCAGAGAGTGAGCGGTCAATAGATAGTGAGCAGAGCGTGAGCAGTGAATAGAGAGTGAGCCGAGGGTGAGCGGTCAACAGAGAGAGAGCAGAGAATGAGTGCTCAATAGAGAGAGGAGAGAGTGAGCGGTCAATAGAGAGCGAGCAGAGAGTGAGCTGTCAATAGAGAGCGAGCAGAGAATGAGTGGTCAATAGAGAGTGAGCGGTCAATAGAGAGTGAGCAGAGAGTGAGTGGTCAAAAGAGAGCGAGCAGAGAGTGAGTGGTCACGAGAGAGCGAGAAGAGAGTGATTGGTCAATAGATTACGAGCAGAGAGTGAGCGGTAAATAGAGAGTGAGCAGAGAGTGAGCAGTGAATCGCGAGTGAGCAGAGAGTGAGCGGTCAACTGAGAGTGAGCAGAGAATGACTGGTCAATAGAGAGAGAGGAGAGAGTGAACGGTCAATAGAGAGTGAGCAGTCAACAGAGAGCGAGCAGAGAGTGAGCGGTCAATAGAGTGAGAGGAGAGAGTGAGTGGTCAATGGAGAGTGAGTGGTCAATAGAGAGTGAGCAGAGAGTGAGCGGTCAATAGAGAGAGAGGAGAGAGTGAGCGGTAAATAGAGAGCGAGCAAAGAACGAGCAGTCAATAGAGAGTGAGCAGATAGTGAGTGGTGAATAGAGAGTGAGCGATCAATAGAGAGTGAGCAGAGAACGATAGGTAAATAGAGAGTGAGCACAGAGCGCACGGTCAATAGAGATTGAGCAGAGAGTGAGCGGTCAATAGAG
Organism: Scyliorhinus torazame; assembly: GCF_047496885.1. Classification (NCBI taxonomy): domain Eukaryota; kingdom Metazoa; phylum Chordata; class Chondrichthyes; order Carcharhiniformes; family Scyliorhinidae; genus Scyliorhinus; species Scyliorhinus torazame. Next base: position 23,891,603 of record NC_092728.1, read on the forward strand.
AGTGAGCAGAGAGTGAACGGTCAATAGAGAGTGAGCAGAGCGTGAGCGGTCAATAAAGATTGAGCAGAGAGTGAGCGGTCAATAGAGAGTGAGCAGAGCATGAGCAGTGAATAGAGAGTGAGCAGAGAGTGAGCGGTCAACTGAGAGTGAGCAGAGAATGAGTGGTCAATAGAGAGAGAGGAGAGAGTGAGCGGTCAATAGAGAGTGAGGAGAGAGTGAGTGGTCAATAGAGTGAGAGGAGAGAGTGAGTGGTCAATAGCGAGTGAGTGGTCAATAGAGAGTGAGCAGAGAGTGAGCGGTCAATAGAGAGAGAGGAGAGAGTGAGCGGTAAATAGAGAGTGAGCAAAGAACGAGCAGTCAATAGAGAGTGAGCAGATAGTGAGTGGTGAATAGAGAGTGAGCGATCAATAGAGAGTGAGCAGAGAACGATAGGTAAATAGAGAGTGAGCACAGAGCGCACGGTCAATCGAGATTGAGCAGAGACTGAGCGGTCAATAGAGAGTGAGCAGACAGTGAACGGTCAATAGAGAGTGAGCAGAACGTGAGCGGTCAATAGAGATTGAGCAGAGAGTGAGCGGTCAATAGAGAGTGAGCAGGGAGTGAGTGGTCAATAGAGAGTGAGCAGAGCGTGAGCGGTCAATAGAGATTGAGCAGAGAGTGAGCGGTCAATAGAGAGTGAGCAGAGAGCGAGTGGTCAATAGAGTGCGAGCAGAGAGTGAGCGGTCAATAGAGAGAGTGGAGAGAGTGAGTGGCCAATAGAGACTGAGCAGAGAATGAGCAGTCAATAGTGAGCGAGCAGAGAGTGAGTGGTCAAGAGAGAGCGAGAAGAGAGTGAGTGGTCAATAGATTGCGAGCAGAGAGTGAGTGGTCAAAAGAGAGCGAGCAGAGAGTGAGCGGTCAATAGATAGTGAGCAGAGCGTGAGCAGTGAATAGAGAGTGAGCCGAGGGTGAGCGGTCAACAGAGAGAGAGCAGAGAATGAGTGCTCAATAGAGAGAGGAGAGAGTGAGCGGTCAATAGAGAGCGAGCAGAGAGTGAGCTGTCAATAGAGAGCGAGCAGAGAATGAGTGGTCAATAGAGAGTGAGCGGTCAATAGAGAGTGAGCAGAGAGTGAGTGGTCAAAAGAGAGCGAGCAGAGAGTGAGTGGTCACGAGAGAGCGAGAAGAGAGTGATTGGTCAATAGATTACGAGCAGAGAGTGAGCGGTAAATAGAGAGTGAGCAGAGAGTGAGCAGTGAATCGCGAGTGAGCAGAGAGTGAGCGGTCAACTGAGAGTGAGCAGAGAATGACTGGTCAATAGAGAGAGAGGAGAGAGTGAACGGTCAATAGAGAGTGAGCAGTCAACAGAGAGCGAGCAGAGAGTGAGCGGTCAATAGAGTGAGAGGAGAGAGTGAGTGGTCAATGGAGAGTGAGTGGTCAATAGAGAGTGAGCAGAGAGTGAGCGGTCAATAGAGAGAGAGGAGAGAGTGAGCGGTAAATAGAGAGCGAGCAAAGAACGAGCAGTCAATAGAGAGTGAGCAGATAGTGAGTGGTGAATAGAGAGTGAGCGATCAATAGAGAGTGAGCAGAGAACGATAGGTAAATAGAGAGTGAGCACAGAGCGCACGGTCAATAGAGATTGAGCAGAGAGTGAGCGGTCAATAGAGAGTGAGCAGAGAGTGAACGGTCAATAGAGAGTGAGCAGAGCGTGAGCGGTCAATAAAGATTGAGCAGAGAGTGAGCGGTCAATAGAGAGTGAGCAGCGAGTGAGTGGTCAATAGAGAGTGAGCAGAGCATGAGCGGTCAATAGAGATTGAGCAGAGAGTGAGCGGTCAATAGAGAGTGAGCAGAGAGCGAGTGGTCAATAGAGTGCGAGCAGAGAGTGAGCGGTCAATAGAGAGAGTGGAGAGAGAGAGTAGCCAATAGAGACTGAGCAGAGAATGAGCAGGCAATAGTGAGCGAGCAGAGAGTGAGTTGTCAAGAGAGAGTGAGCAGCGAGTGAGTGGTCAATAGAGAGGGAGCGGTTAACAGAGAGTGAGCAGAGAATGAGTGGTCAATAGATCGCGAGCAGAGAGTGAGTGGTCAAAAGAGAGCGAGCAGAGAGTGAGCGGTCAATAGAGAGTGAGCAGAGCGTGAGCAGTGAACAGAGAGTGAGCAGTGAGTGAGCGGTCAACAGAGAGTGAGCAGAGAATGAGTGGTCAATAGAGAGAGGAGAGAGTGAGCGGTCAATAGAGAGTGAGCAGAGAGTGAGCAGTCAATAGAGAGCGAGCAGAGAGTGAGCTGTCAATAGAGAGCGAGCAGAGAATGAGCGGTCAATACAGAGTGAGCGGTCAATAGAGAGTGAGCAGAGAGTGAGCGGTAAATAGAGAGCGAGCAGAGAATGAGCGGTCAATAGAGAGTGAGCGGTCAAAAGAGAGTGAGCAGAGAGAGAGCGGTCAATAGTGAGCGAGCAGAGAGTGAGCGGTCAACAGAGAGTGAGCAGAGAGTGAGCAGTCAATAGAAAGTGAGCAGTCAATAGAGAGTGAGCAGAGAGTGAGCGGTCAATAGAGAGCGAGCAGAGAGTGAGCGGTCAATAGAGTGTGAGTGGTGAATAGAGAGTGAGCGGTCAATAGAGTGCGAGCAGAGAGTGAGCTGTCAATAGAGAGAGAGGAGAGTGTGCGGTCAATAGAGAGTGAGCAGAGAGTGAGCGGTCAACAGAGAGTGAGCAGAGAGTGAGTGGTCAAAAGAGAGCTTGCAGAGAATGAGCGCTCAATAGAGAGTGAGCGGTCAATAGAGAGTGAGCAGAGAGTGAGTGGTCAAAAGAGAGCGAGCAGAGTGTGAGCGGTCAATAGAGAGCAAGCAGAGATTGAGCGGTCAATAGAGAGTGAGCGGTCAATAGAGAGTGAGCAGAGAGAGAGCGGTCAATAGTGAGCGAGCAGAGAGTGAGCAGTCAATAGAGAGTGGAGAGAGTGAGCGGTCAATAGAGAGTGAGCAGTCAAGAGAGTGAGCAGAGAGTGAGCGGTCAATAGAGAGTGAGCAGAGAGTGAGCGGTCAATAGAGAGTGAGCAGTCAAGAGAGAGTAAGCAGAGAGTGAGCGGTCAACAGAGGGTGAGCAGAGAGTGAGCGGTCAATAGAAAGTGAGCAGTCAATAGAGATTGAGCAGAGAGTGAGCGGTCAATAGAGAGCGAGCAGAGAGTGAGCGGTCAATAGAGTGTGAGTGGTGAATAGAGAGTGAGCGGTCAATAGAGTGCGAGCAGAGAGTGAGCGGTCAATAGAGAGAGAGGAGAGAGTGTGCGGTCAATAGAGAGTGAGCAGAGAGTGAGCTGTCAATAGAGAGCGAGCAGAGAATGAGCGGTCAATAGTGAGTGAGCGGTCAATAGAGAGTGAGCAGGGAGTGAGTGGTCAAAAGAGAGCGAGCAGAGAGTGAGCGGTCAATAGAGAGCAAGCAGAGCATGAGCGGTCAATAGAGAGTGAGCGGTCAATAGAGAGTGAGCAGAGAGAGAGCGGTCAATAGTGATCGAGCAGAGAGTGAGCGGTCAATAGAGAGTGGAGAGAGTGAGCGGTCATTGGAGTGTGAGCAGTCAAGAGAGAGTGAGCAGAGAGTGAGTGGTCAACAGAGGGTGAGCAGAGAGTGAGCGGTCAATAGAAAGTGAGCAGTCAATACAGAGTGAGCAGAGAGTGAGCGGTCAATAGAGAGCGAGCAGAGAGTGAGCGGTCAATAGAGTGTGAGTGGTGAATAGAGAGTGAGCGACCAATAGAGTGCGAGCAGAGAGTGAGCGGTCAATAGAGAGAGAGGAGAGAGTGTGCGGTCAATAGAGAGTGAGCAGAAAGTGAGCGGTCAACAGAGAGTGAGGAGTCAATAGAGAGTGAGGAGAGAGTGAACGGTCAACAGAGGGTGAGCAGAGCGTGAGCGGTCAACAGAGAGTGAGCAGAGAGTGAGCGGACAATTGAGAGAGAGCAGAGAGTGAGCGGTCAACAGCGAGCGAGCAGAGAGTGAGCGGTCAGTAGAGTGAGAGGAGAGAGTGAGTGGTCAATAGAGAGTGAGTGGTCAATAGAGAGTGAGCAGAGAGTGAGGGGTCAATAGAGAGAGAGGAGAGAGTGAGCGGTCAATAGAGAGTGAGTGGTCAATAGAGAGAGAGGAGAGAATGAGCGCTCAATAGAGAGTGAGCGGTCAAAAGAGAGCGAGTAGTGAGTGAGAGGTCAATAGAGAGTGAGCAGAGAGTGAGCGGTCAATAGAGAGTGAGCAGAGGGTGAGCGGTCAATAGAGTGCGCGCAGAGAGTGAGCAGAGAGTGAGCGGTCAATAGAGAGTGAGCAGAGAGTGAGCGGTCAATAGAGAGCGAGCAAAGAGTGAGCGGTCAACAGAGAGTGAGCAGAGAGTGAGCGGTCAACAGAGAGAGAGGAGAGAGTGAGCGGTCAACAGAGAGAGAGGAGAGAGTGAGCGGTAAATAGAGAGTGAGCAGAGAATGAGCGGTCAATACAGAGTGAGCGGTCAATAGAGAGTGAGCAGAGAGTGAGCGGTAAATAGAGAGCGAGCAGAGAATGAGCGGTCAATAGAGAGTGAGCGGTCAATAGAGAGTGAGCAGAGAGAGAGCGGTCAATAGTGAGCGAGCAGAGAGTGAGCGGTCAACGGAGGGTGAGCAGAGAGTGAGCAGTCAATAGAAAGTGAGCAGTCAATAGAGAGTGAGCAGAGAGTGAGCGGTCAATAGAGAGCGAGCAGAGAGTGAGCGGTCAATAGAGTGTGAGTGGTGAATAGAGAGTGAGCGGTCAATAGAGTGCGAGCAGAGAGTGAGCGGTCAATAGAGAGAGAGGAGAGAGTGTGCGGTCATTAGAGAGTGAGCAGAGAGTGAGCGGTCAACAGAGAGTGAGGAGTCAATAGAGAGGGAGCAGAGAGTGAATGGTCAACAGAGGGTGAGCAGAGCGAGAGCGGTCAACAGAGATTGAGCAGAGAGTGCGCGGTCAATTGAGAGAGAGCAGTGAGTGAGCAGTCAACAGAGAGAGAGGAGAGAGTGAGCGGTAAATAGAGAGTGAGCAAAGAACGAGCAGTCAATAGAGAGTGAGCAGATAGTGAGTGGTGAATAGAGAGTGAGCGATCAATAGAGAGTGAGCAGAGAACGATAGGTAAATAGAGAGTGAGCACAGAGCGCACGGTCAATAGAGATTGAGCAGAGAGTGAGCAGTCAATAGAGAGTGAGCAGAGAGTGAACGGTCAATAGAGAGTGAGCAGAGCGTGAGCGGTCAATAGAGATTGAGCAGAGAGTGAGCGGTCAATAGAGAGTGAGCAGCGAGTGAGTGGTCAATAGAGAGGGAGCGGTTAACAGAGAGTGAGCAGAGAATGAGTGGTCAATAGATCGCGAGCAGAGAGTGAGTGGTCAAAAGAGAGCGAGCAGAGAGTGAGCGGTCAATAGAGAGTGAGCAGAGCGTGAGCAGTGAACAGAGAGTGAGCAGTGAGTGAGCGGTCAACAGAGAGTGAGCAGAGAATGAGTGGTCAATAGAGAGAGGAGAGAGTGAGCGGTCAATAGAGAGTGAGCAGAGAGTGAGCAGTCAATAGAGAGCGAGCAGAGAGTGAGCTGTCAATAGAGAGCGAGCAGAGAATGAGCGGTCAATACAGAGTGAGCGGTCAATAGAGAGTGAGCAGAGAGTGAGCGGTAAATAGAGAGCGAGCAGAGAATGAGCGGTCAATAGAGAGTGAGCGGTCAATAGAGAGTGAGCAGAGAGAGAGCGGTCAATAGTGAGCGAGCAGAGAGTGAGCGGTCAACAGAGAGTGAGCAGAGAGTGAGCTGTCAATAGAAAGTGAGCAGTCAATAGAGAGTGAGCAGAGAGTGAGCGGTCAATAGAGAGCGAGCAGAGAGTGAGCGGTCAATAGAGTGTGAGTGGTGAATAGAGAGTGAGCGGTCAATAGAGTGCGAGCAGAGAGTGAGCGGTCAATAGAGAGAGAGGAGAGTGTGCGGTCAATAGAGAGTGAGCAGAGAGTGAGCGGTCAACAGAGAGTGAGCAGAGAGTGAGTGGTCAAAAGAGAGCTTGCAGAGAATGAGCGCTCAATAGAGAGTGAGCGGTCAATAGAGAGTGAGCAGAGAGTGAGTGGTCAAAAGAGAGCGAGCAGAGTGTGAGCGGTCAATAGAGAGCAAGCAGAGAATGAGCGGTCAATAGAGAGTGAGCGGTCAATAGAGAGTGAGCAGAGAGAGAGCGGTCAATAGTGAGCGAGCAGAGAGTGAGCAGTCAATAGAGAGTGGAGAGAGTGAGCGGTCAATAGAGAGTGAGCAGTCAAGAGAGAGTGAGCAGAGAGTGAGCGGTCAATAGAGAGTGAGCAGAGAGTGAGCGGTCAATAGAGAGTGAGCAGTCAAGAGAGAGTGAGCAGAGAGTGAGCGGTCAACAGAGGGTGAGCAGGGAGTGAGCGGTCAATAGAAAGTGAGCAGTCAATAGAGATTGAGCAGAGAGTGAGCGGTCAATAGAGAGTGAGCAGAGAGCGAGTGGTCAATAGAGTGCGAGCAGAGAGTGAGCGGTCAATAGAGAGAGTGGAGAGAGAGAGTAGCCAATAGAGACTGAGCAGAGAATGAGCAGGCAATAGTGAGCGAGCAGAGAGTGAGTTGTCAAGAGAGAGCTAGAAGAGAGTGAGTGGTCAATAGATTGCGAGCAGAGAGTGAGTGGTCAAAAGAGAGCGAGCAGAGAGTGAGCGGTCAATAGAGAGTGAGCAGAGCGTGAGCAGTGAACAGAGAGTGAGCAGAGAGTGAGCGGTCAACAGAGAGTGAGCAGAGAATGAGTGGTCAATAGAGAGAGGAGAGAGTGAGCGGTCAATAGAGAGCGAGCAGAGAGTGAGCTGTCAATAGAGAGCGAGCAGAGAATGAGCGGTCAATAGAGAGTGAGCGGTCAATAGAGAGTGAGCAGGGAGTGAGTGGTCAAAAGAGAGCGAGCAGAGAGTGAGCGGTCAATAGAGAGCAAGCAGAGAATGAGCGGTCAATAGAGAGTGAGCGGTCAATAGAGAGTGAGCAGAGAGCGAGTGGTCAATAGAGTGCGAGCAGAGAGTGAGCGGTCAATAGAGAGAGTGGAGAGAGAGAGTAGCCAATAGAGACTGAGCAGAGAATGAGCAGGCAATAGTGAGCGAGCAGAGAGTGAGTTGTCAAGAGAGAGCGAGAAGAGAGTGAGTGGTCAATAGATTGCGAGCAGAGAGTGAGTGGTCAAAAGAGAGCGAGCAGAGAGTGAGCGGTCAATAGAGAGTGAGCAGAGCGTGAGCAGTGAACAGAGAGTGAGCAGAGAGTGAGCGGTCAACAGAGAGTGAGCAGAGAATGAGTGGTCAATAGAGAGAGGAGAGAGTGAGCGGTCAATAGAGAGCGAGCAGAGAGTGAGCGGTCAATAGAGAGCAAGCAGAGAATGAGCGGTCAATAGAGAGTGAGCGGTCAATAGAGAGTGAGCAGAGAGAGAGCGGTCAATAGTGATCGAGCAGAGAGTGAGCGGTCAATAGAGAGTGGAGAGAGTGAGCGGTCATTGGAGTGTGAGCAGTCAAGAGAGAGTGAGCAGAGAGTGAGTGGTCAACAGAGGGTGAGCAGAGAGTGAGCGGTCAATAGAAAGTGAGTAGTCAATAGAGAGTGAGCAGAGAGTGAGCGGTCAATAGAGAGCGAGCAGAGAGTGAGCGGTCAATAGAGTGTGAGTGGTGAATAGAGAGTGAGCGACCAATAGAGTGCGAGCAGAGAGTGAGCGGTCAATAGAGAGAGAGGAGAGAGTGTGCGGTCAATAGAGAGTGAGCAGAGAGTGAGCGGTCAACAGAGAGTGAGGAGTCAATAGAGAGTGAGGAGAGAGTGAACGGTCAACAGAGGGTGAGCAGAGCGTGAGCGGTCAACAGAGAGTGAGCAGAGAGTGAGCGGACAATTGAGAGAGAGCAGAGAGTGAGCGGTCAACAGCGAGCGAGCAGAGAGTGAGCGGTCAGTAGAGTGAGAGGAGAGAGTGAGTGGTCAATAGAGAGTGAGTGGTCAATAGAGAGTGAGCAGAGAGTGAGGGGTCAATAGAGAGAGAGGAGAGAGTGAGCGGTCAATAGAGAGTGAGTGGTCAATAGAGAGAGAGGAGAGAATGAGCGCTCAATAGAGAGTGAGCGGTCAAAAGAGAGCGAGTAGTGAGTGAGAGGTCAATAGAGAGTGAGCAGAGAGTGAGCGGTCAATAGAGAGTGAGCAGAGGGTGAGTGGTCAATAGAGTGCGCGCAGAGAGTGAGCAGAGAGTGAGCGGTCAATAGAGAGTGAGCAGAGAGTGAGCGGTCAATAGAGAGCGAGCAAAGAGTGAGCGGTCAACAGAGAGTGAGCAGAGAGTGAGCGGTCAACAGAGAGAGAGGAGAGAGTGAGCGGTCAACAGAGAGAGAGGAGAGAGTGAGCGGTAAATAGAGAGTGAGCAGAGAATGAGCGGTCAATACAGAGTGAGCGGTCAATAGAGAGTGAGCAGAGAGTGAGCGGTAAATAGAGAGCGAGCTGAGAATGAGCGGTCAATAGAGAGTGAGCGGTCAATAGAGAGTGAGCAGAGAGAGAGCGGTCAATAGTGAGCGAGCAGAGAGTGAGCGGTCAACAGAGGGTGAGCAGAGAGTGAGCAGTCAATAGAAAGTGAGCAGTCAATAGAGAGTGAGCAGAGAGTGAGCGGTCAATAGAGAGCGAGCAGAGAGTGAGCGGTCAATAGAGTGTGAGTGGTGAATAGAGAGTGAGCGGTCAATAGAGTGCGAGCAGAGAGTGAGCGGTCAATAGAGAGAGAGGAGAGAGTGTGCGGTCATTAGAGAGTGAGCAGAGAGTGAGCGGTCAACAGAGAGTGAGGAGTCAATAGAGAGGGAGCAGAGAGTGAATGGTCAACAGAGGGTGAGCAGAGCGAGAGCGGTCAACAGAGAGTGAGCAGAGAGTGCGCGGTCAATTGAGAGAGAGCAGTGAGTGAGCAGTCAACAGAGAGAGAGGAGAGAGTGAGCGGTAAATAGAGAGTGAGCAAAGAACGAGCAGTCAATAGAGAGTGAGCAGATAGTGAGTGGTGAATAGAGAGTGAGCGATCAATAGAGAGTGAGCAGAGAACGATAGGTAAATAGAGAGTGAGCACAGAGCGCACGGTCAATAGAGATTGAGCAGAGAGTGAGCAGTCAATAGAGAGTGAGCAGAGAGTGAACGGTCAATAGAGAGTGAGCAGAGCGTGAGCGGTCAATAGAGATTGAGCAGAGAGTGAGCGGTCAATAGAGAGTGAGCAGCGAGTGAGTGGTCAATAGAGAGGGAGCGGTTAACAGAGAGTGAGCAGAGAGTGAGCGGTCAACAGAGAGTGAGGAGTCAATAGAGAGTGAGGAGAGAGTGAACGGTCAACAGAGGGTGAGCAGAGCGTGAGCGGTCAACAGAGAGTGAGCAGAGAGTGAGCGGACAATTGAGAGAGAGCAGAGAGTGAGCGGTCAACAGCGAGCGAGCAGAGAGTGAGCGGTCAGTAGAGTGAGAGGAGAGAGTGAGTGGTCAATAGAGAGTGAGTGGTCAATAGAGAGTTAGCAGAGAGTGAGGGGTCAATAGAGAGAGAGGAGAGAGTGAGCGGTCAATAGAGAGTGAGTGGTCAATAGAGAGAGAGGAGAGAATGAGCGCTCAATAGAGAGTGAGCGGTCAAAAGAGAGCGAGTAGTGAGTGAGAGGTCAATAGAGAGTGAGCAGAGAGTGAGCGGTCAATAGAGAGTGAGCAGAGGGTGAGTGGTCAATAGAGTGCGCGCAGAGAGTGAGCGGTCAATAGAGAGTGAGCAGAGAGTGAGCGGTCAATAGAGAGCGAGCAAAGAGTGAGCGGTCAACAGAGAGTGAGCAGAGAGTGAGCAGTCAACAGAGAGAGAGGAGAGAGTGAGCGGTCAACAGAGAGAGAGGAGAGAGTGAGCGGTAAATAGAGAGTGAGCAGAGAATGAGCGGTCTATACAGAGTGAGCGGTCAATAGAGAGTGAGCAGAGAGTGAGCGTTAAATAGAGAGCGAGCAGAGAATGAGCGATCAATAGAGAGTGAGCGGTCAATAGAGAGTGAGCAGAGAGAGAGCGGTCAATAGTGAGCGAGCAGAGAGTGAGCGGTCAACAGAGGGTGAGCAGAGAGTGAGCAGTCAATAGAAAGTGAGCAGTCAATAGAGAGTGAGCAGAGAGTGAGCGGTCAATAGAGAGCGAGCAGAGAGTGAGCGGTCAATAGAGTGTGAGTGGTGAATAGAGAGTGAGCGGTCAATAGAGTGCGAGCAGAGAGTGAGCGGTCAATAGAGAGAGAGGAGAGAGTGTGCGGTCATTAGAGAGTGAGCAGAGAGTGAGCGGTCAACAGAGAGTGAGGAGTCAATAGAGAGGGAGCAGAGAGTGAATGGTCAACAGAGGGTGAGCAGAGCGAGAGCGGTCAACAGAGAGTGAGCAGAGAGTGCGCGGTCAATTGAGAGAGAGCAGTGAGTGAGCAGTCAACAGAGAGAGAGGAGAGAGTGAGCGGTAAATAGAGAGTGAGCAAAGAACGAGCAGTCAATAGAGAGTGAGCAGATAGTGAGTGGTGAATAGAGAGTGAGCGATCAATAGAGAGTGAGCAGAGAACGATAGGTAAATAGAGAGTGAGCACAGAGCGCACGGTCAATAGAGATTGAGCAGAGAGTGAGCAGTCAATAGAGAGTGAGCAGAGAGTGAACGGTCAATAGAGAGTGAGCAGAGCGTGAGCGGTCAATAGAGATTGAGCAGAGAGTGAGCGGTCAATAGAGAGTGAGCAGCGAGTGAGTGGTCAATAGAGAGGGAGCGGTTAACAGAGAGTGAGCAGAGAATGAGTGGTCAATAGATCGCGAGCAGAGAGTGAGTGGTCAAAAGAGAGCGAGCAGAGAGTGAGCGGTCAATAGAGAGTGAGCAGAGCGTGAGCAGTGAACAGAGAGTGAGCAGTAAGTGAGCGGTCAACAGAGAGTGAGCAGAGAATGAGTGGTCAATAGAGAGAGGAGAGAGTGAGCGGTCAATAGAGAGTGAGCAGAGAGTGAGCAGTCAATAGAGAGCGAGCAGAGAGTGAGCTGTCAATAGAGAGCGAGCAGAGAATGAGCGGTCAATACAGAGTGAGCGGTCAATAGAGAGTGAGCAGAGAGTGAGCGGTAAATAGAGAGCGAGCAGAGAATGAGCGGTCAATAGAGAGTGAGCAGTCAATAGAGAGTGAGCAGAGAGAGAGCGGTCAATAGTGAGCGAGCAGAGAGTGAGCGGTCAACAGAGAGTGAGCAGAGAGTGAGCAGTCAATAGAAAGTGAGCAGTCAATAGAGAGTGAGCAGAGAGTGAGCGGTCAATAGAGAGCGAGCAGAGAGTGAGCGGTCAATAGAGTGTGAGTGGTGAATAGAGAGTGAGCGGTCAATAGAGTGCGAGCAGAGAGTGAGCGGTCAATAGAGAGAGAGGAGAGTGTGCGGTCAATAGAGAGTGAGCAGAGAGTGAGCGGTCAACAGAGAGTGAGCAGAGAGTGAGTGGTCAAAAGAGAGCTTGCAGAGAATGAGCGCTCAATAGAGAGTGAGCGGTCAATAGAGAGTGAGCAGAGAGTGAGTGGTCAAAAGAGAGCGAGCAGAGTGTGAGCGGTCAATAGAGAGCAAGCAGAGATTGAGCGGTCAATAGAGAGTGAGCGGTCAATAGAGAGTGAGCAGAGAGAGAGCGGTCAATAGTGAGCGAGCAGAGAGTGAGCAGTCAATAGAGAGTGGAGAGAGTGAGCGGTCAATAGAGAGTGAGCAGTCAAGAGAGAGTGAGCAGAGAGTGAGCGGTCAATAGAGAGTGAGCAGAGAGTGAGCGGTCAATAGAGAGTGAGCAGTCAAGAGAGAGTGAGCAGAGAGTGAGCGGTCAACAGAGGGTGAGCAGAGAGTGAGCGGTCAATAGAAAGTGAGCAGTCAATAGAGATTGAGCAGAGAGTGAGCGGTCAATAGAGAGTGAGCAGAGAGTGAGCGGTCAATAGAGTGTGAGTGGTGAATAGAGAGTGAGCGGTCAATAGAGTGCGAGCAGAGAGTGAGCGGTCAATAGAGAGAGAGGAGAGAGTGTGCGGTCAATAGAGAGTGAGCAGAGAGTGAGCGGTCAACAGAGAGTGGGGAGTCAATAGAGAGTGAGCAGAGAGTAAACGGTCAACAGAGGGTGAGCAGAGCGAGAGCGGTCAACAGAGAGTGAGCAGAGAGTGAGCGGTCAATTGAGAGAGAGCAGAGAGTGAGCAGTCAACAGAGAGCGAGCAGAGAGTGAGCGGTCGATAGAGTGAGAGGAGAGAGTGAGTGGTCAATAGAGAGTGAGTGGTCAATAGAGAGTGAGCAGAGAGTTAACGGTCAATAGAGAGAGAGGAGAGAGTGAGCGGTAAATAGAGAGTGAGCAAAGAACGAGCAGTCAATAGAGAGTGAGCAGATAGTGAGTAGTGAATAGAGAGTGAGCGATCAATAGAGAGTGAGCAGAGAACGATAGGTAAATAGAGAGTGAGCACAGAGCGCACGGTCAATAGAGATTGAGCAGAGAGTGAGCGGTCAATAGAGAGTAAGCAGAAAGTTAACGGTCAATAGAGAGTGAGCAGAGCGTGAGCGGTCAATAGAGATTGAGCAGAGAGTGAGCGGTCAATAGAGAGTGAGCAGAGAGTGAGTGGTCAAGAGAGAGCGAGAAGAGAGTGAGCAGTGAATAGAGAGTGAGCAGAGAGTGAGCGGTCAACAGAGAGTGAGCAGACAATGAGTGGTCAATAGAGAGAGAGGAGAGAGTGAGCGGTCAATAGAGAGTGAGCAGAGAGTGAGCGGTCAATAGAGAGCGAGAAGAGAATGAGCGGTCAATACAGAGTGAGCGGTCAAAAGAGAGCGAGCAGAGAGTGAGCGGTCAATAGAGAGCGAGAAGAGAATGAGCGGTCAATAGAGAGTGAGCGGTCAATAGAGAGGGAGCAGAGAGAGAGCGGTCAATAGTGAGCGAGCAGAGAGTGAGCAGTCAACAGAGGGTGAGCAGAGAGTGAGCGGTCAATAGAAAGTGAGCAGTCAATAGAGAGTGAGCAGAGAGTGAGCGGTCAATAGAGAGCGAGCAGAGAGTGAGCGGTCAATAGAGTGTGAGTGGTGAATAGAGAGTGAGCGGTCAATAGAGTGCGAGCAGAGAGTGAGCGGTCAATAGAGAGAGAGGAGAGAGTGTGCGGTCAATAGAGAGTGAGCGGTCAACAGAGAGTGAGGAGTCAATAGAGAGTGAGCAGAGAGTGAACGGTCAACAGACGGTGAGCAGAGAGTGAGCGGTCAATAGAGTGAGAGGAGAGAGTGAGTGGTCAATAGAGAGTGAGTGGTCAATAGAGAGTGAGCAGAGAGTGAGCGGTCAATAGAGAGAGAGGAGAGAGTGAGCGGTCAATAGAGAGTAAGTGGTCAATAGAGAGAGACGAGAGAGTGAGTGCTCAATAGAGAGTGAGCGGTCAATAGAGAGCGAGTAGTAAGTGAGAGGTCAATAGAGAGTGAGCAGAGAGTGAGCGGTCAATAGAGAGTGAGCAGAGGGTGAGCGGTCAATAGAGAGCGAGCAGAGCGTGAGCAGAGAGTGAGCGGTCAATAGAGAGTGAGCAGAGAGTGAGCGGTCAATAGAGAGCGAGCAAAGAGTGAGCGGTCAACAGAGAGTGAGCAGAGAGTGAGCAGTCAACAGAGTGAGCAGAGAGTGAGCGGTCAACAGAGAGAGAGGAGAGAGTGAGCGGTCAATAGAGAGTAAGCAGAGAGTGAAAGGTCAATAGAGAGTGAGCAGAGAGTGAGTGGTCATAAGAGAGCGAATAGAGTGTGAGCGGTCAATAGAGAGCGAGCAGAGAATGAGCGGTCAATAGGGAGTGAGCGGTCAATAGAGAGTGAGCAGAGAGAGAGCGGTCAATAGAGAGCGAGCAGAGAGTGAGCAGTCAATAGAGAGAGTGAAGAGAGTGACTGCGGTCAATAGAGAGTGAGTAATCAATAGAGAGTGAGTAGAGAGTGAGTGGTCAAAAGAGAGCGAGCAGAGAATGAGCGGTCAATAGAGAGCCAGCAGAGAATGACGGTCAATAGAGAGTGAGTGGTCAATAGAGAGCGAGCAGAGAGTGAGAAGTCAATAGAGAGCGAGCAGAGAGTGAGCGGTCAATAGAGAATGAGCGGTCAATAGAGAGTCAGTGGTCAATAGAGAGAGAGCAGAGAGTGAGCAGTCAATAGAGAGTGAGCAGAGAGTGAGCGGTCAATAGAAACTGAGCAGTCAATAAAGAGTGAGCAGAGTGAGCAGTCAATAGAGAGCGAGCAGAGAGGGAGTGGTCAATAGAGAGTGAGTGGTCAATAGAGAGTGAGCGGTCAATAGAGTGCGAGCAGAGAGTGAGCGGTCAATAGAGAGTGAGCAGAATGTCAGTGGTCAATAGAGAGTGAGCAGTTATTCGAGAGTGAGCAGAGAGTGAGCGGTCAACAGAGGGTGAGCAGAGAGTGAGCGGTCAATAGAGAGCGAGCAGAGAGTGAGCGGTCAATAGAGAGTGAGCGGTCAATAGAGAGTGAGCAGTCAATAGAGAGTGAGCAGAGAGTGAGCGGTCAACAGAGGGTGAGCAGAGCGTGAGCGGTCAACAGAGAGTGAGCAGAGAGTGAGCGGTCAGTAGAGAGTGAGCAGAATGTGAGCGGTCAATAGAGAGTGAGCAGTCAATAGAGAGTGAGCAGAGAGTGAGCGGTCAACAGAGGGTGAACAGAGCGTGAACTGTCAATAGATATTGAGCAGAGAGTGAGCAGTCAACAGAGAGTGAGCAGAGAGTGAGCGGTCAACAGAGAGTGAGCAGGGAATGAGTGGTCAATAGAGAGCGAGCAGAGAGTGAGTGGTCAACAGAGAGAGAGGAGAGAGTGAGCGGTCAATAGAGAGTGAGCAGAGAGTGAGTGGTCAATAGAGAGTGAGCAGATAGTGAGTGGTCAAAAGAGAGCGAACAGAGAGTGACCGGTCAATAGCGAGCGAGCAGATAATGAGCGGTCAATAGAGAGTGAGCGGTCAATAGAGAGTGAGCAGAGAGAGAGCCGTCAATAGTGAGCGAGCAGAGAGTGAGCAGTCAATAGAGAGAGTGGAGAGAGTGAGTGGTCAATAGAGAGTGAGCAGTGAATGAGCGGTCAATAGAGAGTGAGCGGTCAATAGAGAGCGAGCAGAGAGTGAGTGGTCAAAAGAGAGCGAGCAGTGAATGAGCGCTCAATAGAGAGCGAGCAGAGAATGAGCGGTCAATAGAGAGTGAGCGGTCAATAGAGAGTGAGCAGTCAATAGAGAGCGAGCAGAGAGTGAGCAGTCAATAGGGAGTGAGCGGTCAATAGAGAGTGAGCATTCAATAGAGAGTGAGCAGAGAGTGAGCGGTCAATAGAAAGTGAGCAGTCAATAGAGAGTGAGCAGAGAGTGAGCGGTCAATGGAGAGCGAGCAGAGAGTGTGTGGTCAATAGAGAGCGAGCAGAGAGTGAGTGGTCAAGAGAGAGAGAGTGGTCAATAGAGAGTGAGCGGTCAATAGAGTGCGAGCAGAGAGTGAGCGGTCAATAGAGAGGGAGGAGAGATTGAGCGGTCAATAGAGAGTGAGCAGAGAGTGAGCGGTCAGTAGAGAGTGAGCAGAATGTGAGCGGTCAATAGAGAGTGAGCAGTCAATAGAGAGTGAGCAGAGAGTGAGCGGTCAACAGAGGGGGAGCAGAGTGTGAGCGGTCAACAGAGAGTGAGCAGAGAGTGAGCGGTCAACAGAGGGTGAGCAGAGCGTGAGCGGTCAACAGAGAGTGAGCAGAGAGTGAGCGGTCAATAGAGAGTGAGCGGTCAATGGAGAGTGAGCAGTCAATAGAGAGTGAGCAGAGAGTGAGCGGTCAACAGAGGGTGAGCAAAGCGTGAGCGGTCAACAGAGTGAGCAGAGAGTGAGCGGTCAGTAGAGAGTGAGCAGAATGTGAGCGGTCAATAGAGAGTGAGCGGTCAATAGAGAGCGAGTAGTGAGTGAGAGGTCAATAGAGAGTGAGCAGAGAGTGAGCGGTCAATAGAGAGTGACCATAGGGTGAGCGGTCAATAGAGAGCGAGCAGAGCGGGAGCAGAGAGTGAGCGGTCAATAGAGAGTGAGCAGAGAGTGAGCGGTCAATAGAGAGCGAGCAAAGAGTGAGCGGTCAATAGAGAGTGAGTAGTCAATAGAGAGTGAGCAGAGAGTGAGCGGTCAACAGAGGGTGAGCAGAGCGTGAGCGGTCAATAGAGAGTGAGCAGAGAGTGAACGGTGAACAGAGAGTGAGCAGAGAGTGAACGGTCAATAGATATTGAGCAGAGAGTGAGCGGTCAACAGAGAGTGAGCAGAGAGTGAGCGGTCAATAGAGAGAGAGGAGAGAGTGAGCGGTCAATAGAGAGTGAGCAGAGAGTGAGCGGTCAAAGGAGAGCGAGCAGAGAGTGAGCGGTCAATAGAGAGCGAGCAGAGAGTGAGCGGTCAATAGAGAGCGAGCAGAGAGTGAGCGGTAAATAGAGAGTGAGCAGAGAGTGAGCGGTCAATAGAGAGCGAGCGGTCAATAGAGAGTGAGCAGAGAGAGAGCCGTCAATAGTGAGCGAGCAGAGAGTGAGCAGTCAATAGAGAGAGTGGAGAGAGTGAGTGGTCAATAGAGAGTGAGCAGTGAATGAGCGGTCAATAGAGAGTGAGCGGTCAATAGAGAGCGAGCAGAGAGTGAGTGGTCAAAAGAGAGCGAGCAGTGAATGAGCGCTCAATAGAGAGCGAGCAGAGAATGAGCGGTCAATAGAGAGTGAGCGGTCAATAGAGAGTGAGCAGTCAATAGAGAGCGAGCAGAGAGTGAGCAGTCAATAGGGAGTGAGCGGTCAATAGAGAATGAGCATTCAATAGAGAGTGAGCAGAGAGTGAGCGGTCAATAGAAAGTGAGCAGTCAATAGAGAGTGAGCAGAGAGTGAGCGGTCAATGGAGAGCGAGCAGAGAGTGTGTGGTCAATAGAGAGCGAGCAGAGAGTGAGTGGTCAAGAGAGAGTGAGTGGTCAATAGAGAGTGAGCGGTCAATAGAGTGCGAGCAGAGAGTGAGCGGTCAATAGAGAGGGAGGAGAGATTGAGCGGTCAATAGAGAGTGAGCAGAGAGTGAGCGGTCAGTAGAGAGTGAGCAGAATGTGAGCGGTCAATAGAGAGTGAGCAGTCAATAGAGAGTGAGCAGAGAGTGAGCGGTCAACAGAGGGGGAGCAGAGTGTGAGCGGTCAACAGAGAGTGAGCAGAGAGTGAGCGGTCAACAGAGGGTGAGCAGAGCGTGAGCGGTCAACAGAGAGTGAGCAGAGAGTGAGCGGTCAATAGAGAGTGAGCGGTCAATGGAGAGTGAGCAGTCAATAGAGAGTGAGCAGAGAGTGAGCGGTCAACAGAGGGTGAGCAAAGCGTGAGCGGTCAACAGAGTGAGCAGAGAGTGAGCGGTCAGTAGAGAGTGAGCAGAATGTGAGCGGTCAATAGAGAGTGAGCGGTCAATAGAGAGCGAGTAGTGAGTGAGAGGTCAATAGAGAGTGAGCAGAGAGTGAGCGGTCAATAGAGAGTGACCATAGGGTGAGCGGTCAATAGAGAGCGAGCAGAGCGTGAGCAGAGAGTGAGCGGTCAATAGAGAGTGAGCAGAGAGTGAGCGGTCAATAGAGAGCGAGCAAAGAGTGAGCGGTCAATAGAGAGTGAGTAGTCAATAGAGAGTGAGCAGAGAGTGAGCGGTCAACAGAGGGTGAGCAGAGCGTGAGCGGTCAATAGAGAGTGAGCAGAGAGTGAACGGTGAACAGAGAGTGAGCAGAGAGTGAACGGTCAATAGATATTGAGCAGAGAGTGAGCGGTCAACAGAGAGTGAGCAGAGAGTGAGCGGTCAATAGAGAGAGAGGAGAGAGTGAGCGGTCAATAGAGAGTGAGCAGAGAGTGAGCGGTCAAAGGAGAGCGAGCAGAGAGTGAGCGGTCAATAGAGAGCGAGCAGAGAGTGAGCGGTCAATAGAGAGCGAGCAGAGAGTGAGCGGTAAATAGAGAGTGAGCAGAGAGTGAGCGGTCAATAGAGAGCGAGCAGAGAGTGAGCGGTCAATAGAGAGCGAGCAGAGAGTGAGCGGTAAATAGAGAGCGAGCAGAGAGTAAGCGGTAAAGAGAGAGCGATCAGAGAGTGAGCGGTCAATTGAGAGCGAGCAGAGTGTGAGCGGTAAAGAGAGAGCGAGCAGAGAATGAGCTGTCAATAGAGAGCGAGCAGAGAGTAAGCGGTAAATAGAGAGTGAGCAGAGAGTGGTAAATAGAGAGTGAGCAGAGAGGAGCGGTCAATAGAGAGTGAGCAGAGAGTGAGCGGTGAACACAGAGTGAGCAGAGAATGAGTGGTCAATAGAGAGCGAACAGAGAGTGAGTGGTCAACAGAGAGAGAGGAGAGAGTGAGCGGTCAATAGAGAGTGAGCAGAGAGTGAGTGGTCAATAGAGAGTGAGCAGAGAGTGAGTGGTAAAAAGAGAGCGAACAGAGAGTGAGCGGTCAATAGCGAGCGAGCAGAGAATGAGCGGTCAATAGAGAGTGAGCGGTCAATAGAGAGCGAGCAGAGAGTGAGCGGTAAAGAGAGAGCGAGCAGAGAGTGAGCTGTCAATAGAAAGCGAGCAGAGAGTAAGCGGTAAATAGAGAGTGAGCGAACAGTGAGCGGTAAATAGAGAGTGAGCAGAGAGGAGCGGTCAATAGAGAGTGAGCAGAGAGTGAGCGGTCAACAGAGAGTGAGCAGAGAATGAGTGGTCAAAAGAGAGCGAGCAGAGAGTGAGCGGTCAATAGCGAGCGAGCAGAGAATGAGCGGTCAATAGAGAGTGAGCGGTCAATAGAGAGTGAGCAGAGAGAGAGCGGTCAATAGAGAGCGAGCAGTGAGTGAGCGGTCAATAGAGAGTGAGCAGAGAGTGAGTGGTCAAAAGAGAGCGAACAGAGAGTGAGCGGTCAATAGCGAGCGAGCAGAGAATGAGCGGTCAATAGAGAGTGAGCGGTCAATAGCGAGTGAGCAGAGAGGGAGCGGTCAATAGAGAGCGAGCAGAGAGTGAGCAGTCAATAGAGAGAGTGGAGAGAGTGAGCGGTCAATAGAGAGTGAGCAGAGAATGAGCGGTCAATAGAGAGTGAGTGTTCAATAGAGAGCGAGCAGAGAGTGAGTGGTCAAAAGAGAGCGAGCAGAGAATGAGCGCTCAATAGAGAGCGAGCAGAGAATGAGCGGTCAATAGAGAGTGAGCGGTCAATAGAGAGCAAGCAGAGAGTGAGTGGTCAATAGAGAGCGAGCAGAGAGTGAGTGGTCAATAGAGAGTGAGTGGTCAATAGAGAGTGAGCGGTCAATAGAGTGCGAGCAGAGAGTGAGCGGTCAATAGAGAGATAGGAGAGAGTGAGCGGTCAATAGAGAGTGAGCAGAGAATGAGCGGTCAATAGTGAGTGAGTGTTCAATAGAGAGCGAGCAGAGAGTGAGTGGTCAAAAGAGAGCGAACAGAGTGTGAGCGGTCAATAGAGAGCGAGCAGAGAATGAGCGGTCAATAGGGAGTGAGCGGTCAATAGAGAGCGAGCAGAGAATGAGCAGTCAATAGAGAGAGTGACCGCGGTCAATAGAGAGTGAGTAATCAATAGAGAGTGAGTAGAGAGTGAGTGGTCAAAAGAGAGCGAGCTGAGAATGAGCGGTCAATAGAGAGCAAGCAGAGAATGAGCGGTCAATAGAGAGTGAGTGGTCAATAGAGAGCGAGCAGAGAGTGAGCAGTCAATAGAGAGCGAGCAGAGAGTGAGCGGTCAATAGAGAATGAGCGGTCAATAGAGAGTCAGCGGTCAATAGAGAGTGAGCAGAGAGTGAGCAGTCAATAGAGAGTGAGCAGAGAGTGAGCGGTCAATAGAAAGTGAGCAGTCAATAAAGAGTGAGCAGAGTGAGTGGTCAATAGAGAGCGAGCAGAGAGGGAGTGGTCAATAGAGAGTGAGTGGTCAATAGAGAGTGAGCGGTCAATAGAGTGCGAGCAGAGAGTGAGCGGTCAATAGAGAGAGAGAGGAGAGAGTGAGCAGTCAATAGAGAGTGAGCAGAGAGTGAGCGGTCAGTAGAGAGTGAGCAGAATGTGAGCGGTCAATAGAGAGTGAGCAGTTATTAGAGAGTGAGCAGAGAGTGAACGGTCAACAGAGGGTGAGCAGAGAGTGAGCGGTCAATAGAGAGCGAGCAGAGAGTGAGCGGTCAACAGAGAGTGAGCGGTCAATAGAGAGTGAGCAGAGAGTGAGCGGTCAACAGAGGGTGAACAGAGCGTGAGCGGTCAATAGAGAGTGAGCAGAGAGTGAACGGTGAACAGAGAGTGAGCAGAGAGTGAACTGTCAATAGATATTGAGCAGAGAGTGAGCAGAGAGTGAGCGGTCAATAGAGAGAGAGGAGAGAGTGAGCGGTCAATAGAGAGTGAGCAGAGAGTGAGCGGTCAATGGAGAGCGAGCAGAGAGTGAGCGGTCAATAGAGAGCGAGCAGAGAGTGAGCGGTGAATAGAGAGTGAGCAGAGAGTTAGCGGTAAATAGAGAGTGAGCAGAGAGTGAGCGGTCAATAGGGAGCGAGCAGAGAGTGAGCGGTCAATAGAGAGCGAGCAGAGAGTGAGCGGTAAATAGAGAGCGAGCAGAGAGTGAGTGGTAAAGAGAGAGCGATCAGAGAGTGAGCGGTCAATAGAGGGCGAGCAGAGAGTGAGCGGTAAAGAGAGAGCGAGCAGAGAATCAGCTGTCAATAGAGAGCGAGCAGAGAGTGAGCGGTAAATAGAGAGTGAGCAGAGAGGAGCGGTCAACAGAGAGTGAGCAGAGAGTGAGCGGTCAACAGAGAGTGAGCAGGGAATGAGTGGTCAATAGAGAGCGAGCAGAGAGTGAGTGGTCAACAGAGAGAGAGGAGAGAGTGAGCGGTCAATAGTGAGTGAGCAGAGAGTGAGTGGTCAATAGAGAGTGAGCAGATAGTGAGTGGTCAAAAGAGAGCGAACAGAGAGTGACCGGTCAATAGCGAGCGAGCAGATAATGAGCGGTCAATAGAGAGTGAGCGGTCAATAGAGAGTGAGCAGAGAGAGAGCCGTCAATAGTGAGCGAGCAGAGAGTGAGCAGTCAATAGAGAGAGTGGAGAGAGTGAGTGGTCAATAGAGAGTGAGCAGTGAATGAGCGGTCAATAGAGAGTGAGCGGTCAATAGAGAGCAAGCAGAGAGTGAGTGGTCAAAAGAGAGCGAGCAGTGAATGAGCACTCAATAGAGTGCGAGCAGAGAATGAGCGGTCAATAGAGAGTGAGCGGTCAATAGAGAGCGAGCAGAGAGTGAGCAGTCAATAGAGAGCGAGCAGAGAGGGAGCAGTCAATAGAGAGTGAGCGGTCAATAGAGAGTGAGCAGTCAATAGAGAGTGAGCAGAGAGTGAGCGGTCAATAGAAAGTGAGCAGTCAATAGAGAGTGAGCAGAGAGTGAGCGGTCAATAGAGAGCGAGCAGAGAGTGTGTGGTCAATAGAGAGCGAGCAGAGAGTGAGTGGTCAATAGAGAGTGAGTGGTCAATCGAGAGTGAGCGGTCAATAGAGTGCGAGCAGAGAGTGAGCGGTCAATAGAGAGAGAGGAGAGAGTGAGCGGTCAATAGAGAGTGAGCAGAGAGTGAGCGGTCAGTAGAGAGTGAGCAGAATGTGAGCGGTCAATAGAGACTGAGCAGTCAATAGAGAGTGAGCAGAGAGTGAGCGGTCAACAGAGGGGAAGCAGAGCGTGAGCGGTCAACAGAGAGTGAGCAGAGAGTGAGCGGTCAATAGAGAGCGAGCAGAGAGTGAGCAGTCAGTAGAGAGTGAGCGGTCAATAGAGAGTGAGCAGTCATTAGAGAGTGAGCAGAGAGTGAGCGGTCAACAGAGGGTGAGCAGAGCGTGAGCGGTCAACAGAGAGTGAGCAGAGAGTGAGCGGTCAATAGAGAGTGAGTGGTCAATGGAGAGTGAGCGGTCAGTAGAGAGTGAGCAGAATGTGAGCGGTCAATAGAGAGTGAGCAGTCAATAGAGAGTGAGCAGAGAGTGAGCGGTCAACAGAGGGTGAGCAGAGCATGAGCGGTCAATAGAGAGTGAGCAGAGAGTGAACGGTGAACAGAGAGTGAGCAGAGAGTGAACGGTCAATAGATATTGAGCAGAGAGTGAGCGGTCAACCGAGAGTGAGCAGAGAGTGAGCGGTCAATAGAGAGAGAGGAGAGAGTGAGCGGTCAATATAGAGTGAGCAGAGAGTGAGCGGTCAAAGGAGAGCGAGCAGAGAGTGAGGGGTCAATAGAGAGAGATCAGAGAGTGAGCGGTCAATAGAGAGCGAGCAGAGAGTGAGCGGTAAATAGAGAGTGAGCAGAGAGTGAGCGGTCCATAGAGAGCGAGCAGAGAGTGAGCGGTCAATAGAGAGCGAGCAGAGAGTGAGCGGTAAATAGAGAGCGAGCAGAGAGTGAGCGGTAAAGAGAGAGCGATCAGAGAGTGAGCGGTCAATTGAGAGCGAGCAGAGAGTGAGCGGTAAAGAGAGAGCAAGCAGAGAATGAGCTGTCAATAGAGAGCGAGCAGAGAGTAAGCGGTAAATAGAGAGTGAGCAGAGAGTGAGCGGTAAATAGAGAGTGAGCAGAGAGGAGCGGTCAATAGAGAGTGAGCAGAGAGTGAGCGGTGAACAGAGAGTGAGCAGAGAATGAGTGGTCAATAGAGAGCGAGCAGAGAGTGAGTGGTCAACAGAGAGAGAGGAGAGAGTGAGCGGTCAATAGAGAGTGAGCAGAGAGTGAGCGGTCAATAGAAAGTGAGCAGTCAATAGAGAGTGAGCAGAGAGTGAGCGGTCAATAGAGAGCGAGCAGAGAGTGTGTGGTCAATAGAGAGCGAGCAGAGAGTGAGTGGTCAATAGAGAGTGAGTGGTCAATAGAGAGTGAGCGGTCAATAGAGTGCGAGCAGAGAGTGAGCGGTCAATAGAGAGAGAGGAGAGAGTGAGCGGTCAATAGAGAGTGAGCAGAGAGTGAGCGGTCACTAGAGAGTGAGCAGAATGTGAGCGGTCAATAGAGAGTGAGCAGTCAATAGAGAGTGAGCAGAGAGTGAGCGGTCAACAGAGGGGAAGCAGAGCGTGAGCGGTCAACAGAGAGTGAGCAGAGAGTGAGCGGTCAATAGAGAGCGAGCAGAGAGTGAGCGGTCAATAGAGAGTGAGCGGTCAATAGAGAGTGAGCAGTCATTAGAGAGTGAGCAGAGAGTGAGCGGTCAACAGAGGGTGAGCAGAGCGTGAGCGGTCAACAGAGAGTGAGCAGAGAGTGAGCGGTCAATAGAGAGTGAGTGGTCAATGGAGAGTGAGCGGTCAGTAGAGAGTGAGCAGAATGTGAGCGGTCAATAGAGAGTGAGCAGTCAATAGAGAGTGAGCAGAGAGTGAGCGGTCAACAGAGGGTGAGCAGAGCATGAGCGGTCAATAGAGAGTGAGCAGAGAGTGAACGGTGAACAGAGAGTGAGCAGAGAGTGAACGGTCAATAGATATTGAGCAGAGAGTGAGCGGTCAACCGAGAGTGAGCAGAGAGTGAGCGGTCAATAGAGAGAGAGGAGAGAGTGAGCGGTCAATATAGAGTGAGCAGAGAGTGAGCGGTCAAAGGAGAGCGAGCAGAGAGTGAGGGGTCAATAGAGAGAGATCAGAGAGTGAGCGGTCAATAGAGAGCGAGCAGAGAGTGAGCGGTAAATAGAGAGTGAGCAGAGAGTGAGCGGTCCATAGAGAGCGAGCAGAGAGTGAGCGGTCAATAGAGAGCGAGCAGAGAGTGAGCGGTAAATAGAGAGCGAGCAGAGAGTGAGCGGTAAAGAGAGAGCGATCAGAGAGTGAGCGGTCAATTGAGAGCGAGCAGAGAGTGAGCGGTAAAGAGAGAGCAAGCAGAGAATGAGCTGTCAATAGAGAGCGAGCAGAGAGTAAGCGGTAAATAGAGAGTGAGCAGAGAGTGAGCGGTAAATAGAGAGTGAGCAGAGAGGAGCGGTCAATAGAGAGTGAGCAGAGAGTGAGCGGTGAACAGAGAGTGAGCAGAGAATGAGTGGTCAATAGAGAGCGAGCAGAGAGTGAGTGGTCAACAGAGAGAGAGGAGAGAGTGAGCGGTCAATAGAGAGTGAGCAGAGAGTGAGTGGTCAATAGAGAGTGAGCAGAGAGTGAGTGGTAAAAAGAGAGCGAACAGAGAGTGAGCGGTCAATAGCGAGCGAGCAGTGAATGAGCGGTCAATAGAGAGTGAGCGGTCAATAGAGAGCGAGCAGAGAGTGAGCGGTAAAGAGAGAGCGAGCAGAGAGTGAGCTGTCAATAGAAAGCGAGCAGAGAGTAAGCGGTAAATAGAGAGTGAGCGGACAGTGAGCGGTAAATAGAGAGTGAGCAGAGAGGAGCGGTCAATAGAGAGTGAGCAGAGAGTGAGCGGTCAACAGAGAGTGAGCAGAGAATGAGTGGTCAAAAGAGAGCGAGCAGAGAGTGAGTGGTCAATAGAGAGAGAGGAGAGAGTGAGCGGTCAATAGAGAGTGAGCAGAGAGTGAGCGGTCAATAGAGAGTGAGCAGAGAGTGAGTGGTCAAAAGAGAGCGAACAGAGAGAGAGCGGTCAATAGCGAGCGAGCAGAGAATGAGCGGTCAATAGAGAGTGAGCGGTCAATAGAGAGTGAGCAGAGAGAGAGCGGTCAATAGAGAGCGAGCAGTGAGTGAGCGGTCAATAGAGAGTGAGCAGAGAGTGAGTGATCAAAAGAGAGCGAACAGAGAGTGAGCGGTCAATAGCGAGCGAGCAGAGAATGAGCGGTCAATAGAGAGTGAGCGGTCAATAGAGAGTGAGCAGAGAGGGAGCGGTCAATAGAGAGCGAGCAGAGAGTGAGCAGTCAATAGAGAGAGTGGAGAGAGTGAGCGGTCAATAGAGAGTGAGCAGAGAATGAGCGGTCAATAGAGAGTGAGTGGTCAATAGAGAGCGAGCAGAGAGTGAGTGGTCAAAAGAGAGCGAGCAGAGAATGAGCGCTCAATAGAGAGCGAGCAGAGAATGAGCGGTCAATAGAGAGTGAGCGGTCAATAGAGAGCAAGCAGAGAGTCAGTGGTCAATAGAGAGCGAGCAGAGAGTGAGTGGTCAATAGAGAGTGAGTGGTCAATAGAGAGTGAGCGGTCAATAGAGTGCGAGCAGAGAGTGAGCGGTCAATAGAGTGATAGGAGAGAGTGAGCGGTCAATAGAAAGTAAGCAGAGAGTGAGCAGAGAGTGAGCGGTCAACAGAGGGTGAGCAGAGCGTGAGCGCTCAACAGAGAGTGAGCAGAGAGTGAGCGGTCAATAGAGAGCGAGCAGAGATTGAGCGGTCAATAGAGAGTGAGCGGTCAATAGAGAGCGAGCAGTCAATAGACAGTGAGCAGTGAGTGAGAGGTCAATAGAGAGTGAGCGGTGAACAGAGAGTGAGCGGTCAATAGATATTGAGCAGAGAGTGAGCGGTCAACAGAGAGTGAGCGGTCATTAAAGAGAGAGGAGAGAGTGAGCGGTCAATAGAGAGTGAGCAGAGAGTGAGCGGTCAATGGAGAGCGAGCAGACAGTGAGCGGTCAATAGAGAGCGAGCAGAGAGTGAGCGGTCAATAGAGAGTGAGCAGAGAGTGAGCGGTAAAGAGAGAGCGAGCAGAGAGTGAGCTGTCAATAGAGAGCGAGCAGAGAGTAAGCGGTAAATAGAGAGTGAGCAGAGAGCGAGCGGTAAATAGAGAGTGAGCAGAGAGGAGCGGTCAATAGAGAGTGAGCAGAGAGGAGCGGTCAATAGAGAGTGAGCAGAGAGTAAGCGGTTAATAGAGAGCGAGCAGAGAGTGAGCAGTCAATAGAGAGAGTGGAGAGAGTGAGCGGTCAATAGAGAGTGAGCAGAGAATGAGCGGTCAATAGAGAGGGAGCGGTCAATAGAGAGCGAGCAGAGAGTGAGTGGTCAAAAGAGAGCGAGCAGAGAATGAGCGCTCAATAGAGAGCGAGCAGAGAATGAGCGGTCAATAGAGAGTGAGCGGTCAATAGAGAGCGAGCAGAGAGTGAGCAGTCAATCGAGAGCGAGCAGACAGTGAGCGGTCAATAGAGAGTGAGCGGTCAATAGAGAGTGAGCAGAGAGAGAGCGGTCAATAGAGAGCGAGCAGAGAGTGAGCAGTCAATAGAGAGAGTGGAGAGAGTGAGCGGTCAATAGAGAGTGAGCAGAGAATGAGCGGTCAATAGAGAGTGAGCGGTCAATAGAGAGCGAGCAGAGAGTGAGTGGTCAAAAGAGAGCGAGCAGAGAATGAGCGCTCAATAGAGAGCGAGCAGAGAATGAGCGGTCAATAGAGAGTGAGCGGTCAATAGAGAGCGAGCAGAGAGTGAGCAGTCAATAGAGAGGGAGCAGAGAGTGAGCGGTCAATAGAGAGTGAGTGGTCAATAGAGAGTGAGCAGTCAATAGAGAGTGAGCAGAGAGTGAGCGGTCAATAGAAAGTGAGCAGTCAATAGAGAGTGAGCAGAGAGTGAGCGGTCAATAGAGAGCGAGCAGAGAGTGAGTGGTCAATAGAGAGCGAGCAGAGAGTGAGTGGTCAATAGAGAGTGAGTGGTCAATAGAGAGTGAGCGGTCAATAGAGTGCGAGCAGAGAGTGAGCGGTCAATAGAGATAGAGGAGAGAGTAAGCGGTCAATAGAGAGTGAGCAGAGAGTGAGCGGTCAGTAGAGAGTGAGCAGAATGTGAGCGGTCAATAGAGAGTGAGCAGTCAATAGAGAGTGAGCAGAGAGTGAGCGGTCAACAGAGGGTGAGCAGAGCGTGAGCGGTCAACAGAGAGTGAGCAGAGAGTGAGCGGTCAATAGAGAGCGAGCAGAGAGTGAGCGGTCAATAGAGAGTGAGCGGTCAATAGAGAGCGAGCAGTCAATAGACAGTGAGCAGTGAGTGAGAGGTCAATAGAGAGTGTGCAGAGAGTGAGCGGTGAATAGAGAGTGAGCAGAGAGTGAGCGGTCAATAGATATTGAGCAGAGAGTGAGCGGTCAACAGAGAGTGAGCGGTCAATAGAGAGAGAGGAGAGAGTTAGCGGTCAATAGAGAGTGAGCAGAGAGTGAGCGGTCAATGGAGAGCGAGCAGAGAGTGAGCGGTCAATAGAGAGTGAGCGGTCAATAGAGAGTGAGCAGAGAGTGAGCGGTTTAGTCGAGAGCGAGCAGAGAGTGAGCGGTAAAGAGAGAGCGAGCAGAGAGTGAGCGGTCAATAGAGAGCGAGCAGCGAGTGAGCGGTAAAGAGACAGTGAGCTGTCATTAGAGAGCGAGCAGAGAGTAAGCGGTAAATAGAGAGTGAGGAGAGAGCGAGCGGTAAATCGAGAGTGAGCAGAGAGGACCAGTCAATAGAGAGTGAGCAGAGAGTAAGCTGTCAATAGAGAGCAAAAGCAGTGAGTGAGCAGAGAGTGAGTGCTCAATAGAGTGTGAGTAGAGAGTGAGTGGTCAATAGAGAGTGAGCGGTCAATAGGGAGTGAGTAGAGTGATTGGTCAATAGAGATTGAGCAGAGTGAGTGGTGAATAGAGAGTGAGCATAGAGTTTGCGGTCAATAGAGAGTGAGCAGAGAGTGAGCGGTCAATCGAGAGCGATTAGAGAGTGCATGGTCAATAGAGTGAGCATTTGAGTGAGCGGTCGATATAGAGTGAGTAGTCAGTAGAGAGGAGTAGAGAGTGAGCGGGCGATATAGAGTGAGCAGTCAATAGGGAGAGAACGCATTGTGAAGCCAGTATCATTGATGACATTTAAGGCCGGGATTTGGACAGATTGTCTTGGTCTCCCAAGGGATCGAGGAAAATGGGAAGTGGGCGGGAAAAGGGAGTTCAAGACCAAGGCTACAGTAGTGGCAGGAGAGGAAACACCCAGTGTCCTCTGGCACCATCGAGCCCTCCATACCCCGTGGGCACCGCTGGGTGTTTGATCGAACCCTTTAAGCACATTTTGGTTTCAATGCTTCAAGTTTCCTTTGAGATTTGTTTTTTTAATGTTCGACACCATGTCCCTGCTCTTTTGATTTGTCCTTTCATTCATTTAATTTAGTTTGCTTGGTTCAAACAAAAGTAATATTAATTGGTGGTGGGGGCGAGCGGTCGAGGCAGTCTGCTGCTGTTTTCCGCCGATGGTCACCTGTTACTACACTGGCGACGAGGTGGAAGGACCTGATTGTGGCGCGAGCAGGGCAGGCTTTCCAGGCCCTCTCCCGATTTCCAGAGGCCGGCTAAAGGAGCCATTTTTTTGGAAGCTGAGCCTTTCAATGCGGATGAGGAAGATCGGGTGCAATTTGGGGAGCGAATGCGTTATTGTTTTAGAGAAAACAACACAAAGGGGACGAAAGGCAATAAATGATTTTCATCACGGCCTGTGGCACCCAAACCTACAGTAATAAGAAGCTTGACCTACCCTGAGGCCTACTCATTCCAAATCATTTAAGGGCAGCACGGTAGCACAGTGGTTAGCACAGTTGCTTCACAGCTCCAGGGTCCCAGGTTCGATTCCCGGCTTGGGTCTGTGCGGAGTCTGCACATCCTCCCCGTGTGTGCGTGGGTTTCCTCCGGGTGCTCTGGTTTCCTCCCACAGTTCAAAGATGTGCAGGGTTAGGTAGATTGGCCGGGCTAAATTGCCCTTAGGTTAGGCGGGGTTAGGGTGGAGGTGTGGGCTTAAGTGGGGTGCTCTTTCCAAGAGCCGGTGCAGACTCGATGGGCCGAATGGCCTCCTTCTGCGCTGTAAATTCTGTGATCTATGATCTCTATGAAGTATAATGGTTTTGTGGAATTGGCCAGAGGTCATTATCACCCTAAACCCTCAAATATCCTTCAACGGGATGAGTTCAATTCAATGTGGAGGGGTTCCAGGTGAATCTGCTGCGGTTTTTATGGGCGGCTTGAGGAAGTTGGCGGAACACTGCAATTTTGGGACGTCCCCGAATGACATGTTACGCGACAGGCTGGTGTGTGGGGTGAATAATGCGGCTATTCAGAAGAAGTTGCTGGCGGAAATGGAGCTGGGCTTAAAGAGAGTGGGGGTGGGGGTGCAGAGGGGGGGGGGGGGGGGTTGGGGGGGGGGGGGGTGAGAAAGGCCCAGGATTTGCAAAGTGTGCCTGGGGGAAGAGGTCCACCAGTTGGAGCAAGGGGTCGTAAGTAACAGCAGCAGGAACAAAGCTCACGGCACAGATAGGGGAAGATTCGCCCACGGGGGGAACTGGGGCAGGAGCCGCCAACTTGATCGTGAGCAGAGTGACTCCGATATCCATCGTAACTACAACAGACGCCCTTGAAAGATGGAAGTAAACACCGGGGCTTCAGCGGCTGTTATTGGGGAAGAAGTTTATCATTAACTACAAGACGGGGTTCAGCCATTGAGGCAGAAGAACACTAAGGCCCAGTTAGCCACTTATACAGGAGAGGTACCAAACAATCAAGGGGACCACGGTGGCTCCAGTAACATACAGGCGGCAGTCGTCCCAGCTCCCACGTGTCGTCGTAAGCGGACAGGGTCCAAGCTTAATGGGGCGTGATCGGCTCCAACACATACAATTGAATTGATGGAACTATTCAAACTGGGTGCGGGCGACCTGCAGAAAGTTAGTTGAAGGCATTCTGAGGTCTTCCGGGACAAATTGGAGAATCTAAAGGGGTTTGAAACCAAAATATATGCAGACCCTGAGGCCACACCAATATTTCATAGGGCCAGACCGGTCCCTTATTCCATTTTAGAAAAAAGTGGAAGCAGAGCTTCAGCACCTTAAAGACCTAACCATCATTAGACAGGTACAGTTCATGGAGTGGGCCACATCCACCGTGCCTGTCCTCAAGCTGGACAAGACAGTCCGAATTTGTGGGGATTATAAACAAAGAGTGAATTGAGCGGCCAAATTGGACCAGTGCCCCATACCCAAGGTTGAGGACTTGTATGCTGGGGGGTTTGACGTTCACCCAGGACTTGAGCCATCCTTACTTGCAACTGGAGTTTGATGATGCATTCTGAGAGTACGTGACCATAAACAAGCACAAAGTCTTGCGTGAGTAGACTCGGTTACCATTCGGGGTATCATCAGCCTGGGAACTTTTCCAACGCACGGACTGCCCAAAGTTGCCGTTTACTTAATGATATCCTGATCACTGGCTCCACGGAAGAGGAACGCTTAGCCAACTTGGCTAAAAAGATTCTCGAACGTTGGACCGCCCTTGCAAAGGGAAAAGTGTATGTTCCAGGCCAACAAGGTGACCTATTTGGGCTATAGGATCGACTCAAAAGAGTTGGACCCAGTGGAGGAGACGATCAGAGCCATCAGAGAAGCTCACGCCCCGAAGAACAGCACAGAGTTGAAGACGTTCTCGGGAATGGTTAACTGTTATGGTAGATTCGTCCCAAATCTGGCCACCCTGTTAGCGTCATTGCATGCTTTGCTGTAGAAACACCAGAAATGGGTTTGGGAAGCACCCCAGGAGGCGGCCTTCAATTCAATGTCCAATCAACATGAAGAGCGATCATGTTGAGCCTGAAGATATTCCATCAATACCACTATGGCTGGCATTTCACATTGGTGATAACACTTGTTCGGATTATTCAAGGAAGATAAGGCAATCCCACTCAAGATGGATGGGCGCGAACCAGGTGAAGTCCACTACATCTTTCGCGACTGTCGAGCGGTTGCCCCAGTGTTTTTGTGTCCATGGTGTAACCCGAGACACAGTGGCACCGCGTTTACCAGGGCGGAATTCGGTTTGTGCCTTTCAATTGGGAACCGGCACAGATAAGCACTGTAACACCCATTGCCAAACGGGCTGGCGGAAGGTGCTGTACAGACCTTCGAAGCTGGAATGAGGAAACGGTCACCGGCCTCCTTGGATACCAAGATTCCACGGTTTCTGTTGTCGTGTAGGATTAACCCACATTCCACCACGGGTGTTGCCCCAGTGGAGCTGCTGACGCATTGGCAGAACCGACTGATTTTCCCCAATTAGGCAGAGAGGGTGAAGTTCCCCAAAAAAGGAACCGTGACTCGGCGAGAGCATTTGAAATGAATGACCCAGTTTTCACAAGGAACTTTGGAAATGGAGCTCGCTGGGTCTCGGGTTTGTTGTAGCCAAGGCGGGCCCAGTGTCGTCTGAGGAACGGACCCGGGATATGATCCCGAGGAAGCAATTGGATCATTGAAGAAGAAGAGGCTTCACTAGAGGCGGTAGCCTCATCTACACCCCAGCCACCCCATGG
Source organism: Scyliorhinus torazame (assembly GCF_047496885.1). Lineage (NCBI taxonomy): Eukaryota > Metazoa > Chordata > Chondrichthyes > Carcharhiniformes > Scyliorhinidae > Scyliorhinus > Scyliorhinus torazame. Next base: position 23,922,526 of record NC_092728.1, read on the forward strand.
TGAATACCGATCAAGGGCTCGAAGTGGCCGAACGGGCCTTTGTGAGTTCAGAACCTGTGATCACTGGGCAAGGAGGAGCGGCGGCCAAGGAGCTAACAGTATTACAGAGTAAATTGGAGAGAAGGCCGAAGGAAGACAAACTAGAAACAGGAAAGGCTGGACACGCTCGGCCAGATCCGCGGAGGGAGAAACAGAGCTGACGTTTCGGGTCTAAGTGAATCTTCTACAGGACTGAAACAAGGTAGAATTGCACAGAATTATATCGTTGGAAAGGGGGTGGAGGAGGTGAGGCAGAACGAAAGACAAGGGATAGGTCGGATTAAATTTGTCGTGGAAAGAAGGCAAAGGGTGGGGGTGGGGGTGGGGGAGATGGCTGGTGTTGAAGGTGCCGATGAGGGATGACATGTGCGAATAGTGAGATGGCAGAATGTGATACTGGGAGCAACTGCGCAGGCAGGGACAGATGGGCCTATTGCGGAGGGGTGAGGTTCTGCAGGGCCAGGCCAGGGAGTTGAAAAATAACTAACAACAAACTACAAAAGGTGGCTGGGGGTGGTGGTGTAAAGATGGAGGGGAACATTCACAGTCTAAAGTTGTTGAACTCGATGGTGAGTCCGGAAAGGCTGTAACGTGCCTAATCAGAGAGCATAGAACATAGAAAATACAGCACAGAACAGGCCCTTCGGCCCACGATGTTGTGCCGAACTTTTGTCCTAGATTAAGAACAAATTAACCTACACCCCATCATTCTACCGCAATCCATGTACCTATCCAATAGCCGCTTGAAGGTCCCTAATGTTTCCGACTCAACTACTTCCGAAGGCAGTGCATTCCATGCCCCCACTACTCTCTGGGTAAAGAACCTACCTCTGACACCCCCCCCTATATCTTCCACCATTCACTTTAAATTTATGTTTCCTTGATGTGGAGATGCCGGCGTTGGACTGGGGTGAGCACAGTAAGAAGTCTTACAACACCAAGTCCAACAGGTTTGTTTCAATATCACTAGCTTTCGGAGCGCTGCTCCTTCCTCAGGTGAATGAAGAGGTATGTTCCAGAAACATATATATAGACAGATTCAAAGATGCCAAACAATGCTTGGAATGCGAGCATTAGCAGGTGATTAAATCTTTACAGATCCAGAGATGGGGTAACCCCAGGTTAAAGAGGTGTGAATTGTCTCAAGCCAGGACAGTTGGTAGGATTTTGCAAGCCCAGGACAGATGGTGGGGGATGAATGTAATGCGACATGAATCCCTGGTCCCGGTTGAGGCCACACTGCAGTCAAGGGCATTCAGCCTCTGATCTCCGGGTAAGCGTTCTCCAAGGCGGCCTTCAGGACGCGCGACAACGCAGAATCGCTGAGCAGAAACTTATAGCCAAGTTCCGCACAGATGAGTGTGGCCTCAACCGGGACCTGGGATTCATGGCGCATTACATTCACCCCCCACCATCTGGCCTGCGAAATCCTACCAACTGTCCTGGCTTGACACAATTCACACCTCTTTAACCTGGGGTTACCCCATCTCTGGATCTGTAAAGATTTAATCACCTGCTAATGCTCGCATTCCAAGCATTGTCTGGCATCTTTGGATCTGTCTATATATGTTTCTGGAACATACCTCTTCATTCACCTGAGGAAGGAGCAGCGCTCCGAAAGCTAGTGACATCGAAACAAACCTGTTGGACTTTAACCTGGTGTTGTAAGACTTCTTATTATGTCCCCTTGTAATGGTTTGTTCTTGTTCCCCCAGTTAGGCTTTCACTGGAGCCTTGCAGCAGGCCAAGGATGGAAACGTGGGCCCGAGAGCAAGGTGCGGAGCTGAACTAGGCGAGAGGCTGGAAGGTCAGGTGGTCGTGCTTGGGGACTGAGCGAAGGCGTTCCTCCAGGTGGTCACCCAATCTACATTCAGTCTCCCCAATGTAGAGGTTGATTTAATTTACTTGTTAAGCTCAAAATGCCATTAACAGGTCCAGGCGGTGGGAGGTTGAGTGTCCACAGGCAAGATTCAGGCTTTCCGTAGCCAATGGGCACCGCAGGGGTTACAGTGCACCATCAGCCCACACAATGACATGCAGGTGAGGTTGCCTTAAAATTCTGTTTTTGTCACAGGGCCTTCTAAGTGACTTTCAATTGGTTTAATTGGCTTTTTAAAAAAAAAAATAGTTGTTAAATAGCCGGTGCAGACTCAGGGGGCCGAATGGCCTCCTTCTGCACTGTAAATTCAATGATAATCTATGATTAATCTTGGACAAAGGTTCGGCACAACATCGTGGGCCGAAGGGCCTGTTCTGTGCTGTATTTTCTATGTTCTGTTTTCTAAATATGTTTCATTGGTGCTCAGTGGAGTATAAATGGAGGAGTTCATTAACATGCCCAAGCAGCGGTGCATCAAGGGGACCAAATCTCCACCCCTCTTCTGCAGGTATGTTGGCGGCTCAGTGTCCGCGGAGTGCCCCGGCCACCATCGCGGTGTTCCAGACACGAGGGGTCCCACGGGACTGGGGTGTTTCATTGAGTCCGTTAATCACCTTTTGGCTTGTTGGGCTGGATTCTCCGTTTGGGAGACTGGGTCCCCACGCCGGCGTGAAAACGCTGGTGTTTTATGCCAGGAAAACTGGCGCAAAACAGCCACCGATTCGCTGTTTTGCTGGGGGCTAGCAGGGAGGCAGCGTAGAGCTCCCAGCTCCAGCTGCCGATACGGCCTGGAGAGGCGCCAGGTCCGTGGCCGCGCATGTGCACTGCGGCAGCCTGCAGCGGCCACGCCGTGCTTAATGGCGGACTCAACCCACGGACCCGGACCGCAAAAATAGTCCCCCCCTGCGGCCACTCGCGCGCCTAGGACCGCCCGCTCACAGTGCCCCCGGCCCCGAATGAAGCCCACCCCTGCCCGCGGATCGGCCCTCCACCGACAGTGGCGACGCCGGACTGAGTCCGCAGCCGCCACGCTAAGTTCATGACGGGTGAGATCACACATGTCCCAGGCGGTCGGGAACTCGGCCGGTTGGGGATGGAGGGTTGCGGGACAGGCCCAAGGCAATGGCCTGATGCCATGGATATGTGGCACGGCGTACTCCTAGAATATGCCGTTTTTCAGGGGGCAGAGCATCGCAAAAGCGGCGCCGCCCCCGATTTTGGCATCATTGGGGATTCTCCGCCCCCTCGCCGAAAGCAATTCCGGCATTGGGGAGCGGAGATTGTTATGGGCCAGGGTTTAGAGAACCCCAAAGTGTATCATGGAGTTCACCTGACCCACGACTTTTAATAGATTGTGGTATGGGGAGCACACGGCCCACTCTACAGGTGTGGGACAGCAGAAATGGAAAAGTATTTTTTAAAGCAAAACAATGTTTATTCTATGAACTCAAGTTCACCTTTTTAAAACATACAGTGAACATCTTAGCAACCATTAATTCAAATACACCCCCCAAAGACTACAACACTAAGTAATCCTTTAAGCTTTGTATTTTTGTGGGTAGTCCATATCTAGTAAAGAATTTAAGTAACTCCTCCACAATCTTTTTAGCTGTAATATTACGTACTGGAATGGCCTCTGGAAACCTAGTAGACACATCCATTACAGCCAAAAGATATTGATTCCCATTTTTTGTTTCCGGAAGTAGTCCTACGCAATCAATTAGGACCCTTGTAAAAGGTTTCTCAAATGCAGGAATGGGTATTGAGGGCGCTGGTTTTATCACTGCTTGAGGTTTCCCTATCACTTGGGCAGCACGGTAGCATTATGGATAGCACAATGGCTTCACAGCTCCAGGGTCCCAGGTTCGATTCCGGCTTGGGTCACTGTCTGTGCGGAGTCTGCACATCCTCCCCGTGTGTGCGTGGGTTTCCTCCGGATGTTCCGGTTTCCTCCCACAGTCCAAAGATGTGCAGGTTAGGTGGATTGGCCATGATAAATTGCCCTTAGTGTCCAAAATTGCCCTTAGTGTTGGGTAGGGTTACTGGGTTATGGGGATAGGGTGGAGGTGTTGACCTTGGGTAGGGTGCTCTTTACAAGAGCCGGTGCAGACTCGATGGGCCAAATGGCCTCCTTCTGCACTGTAAATTCTATGATACTTGACATGTGTGACATGATTGACAAAATTTAACTACATCTTTATGTAGTCCAGGCCAATAAAAATGTTTCTGGATTTTAGCTTGAGTTTTCCTTATTCCCAAATGACCTCCCACTGGTACCTCATGTGGAACTCGCAACACCTCCTTTCTATACCCTACCGGCAATACTACTTGATGAACTTCTGCCCACTTTTCATCCGCCTGCATATGTAAAAGTCTTCATTTTCTCATCAAGACATCACTTTTACGGTAATAACACTCTGGTATACACTCAGATTCCTCTTCCGTATATGCTTTCTGATACATCCGTTTTATTTCTTCATCTTTTTGTTGTAACTCTGCCTATTTTCCTGAACTAAAAATATCCGCCTCATCCTCCACCTGTTCTTGTTCTTTTTCAACCAGCGGATCAAAAATCGTTTCTGATAATTGCACTTCAACTTCATCTTCACTCTTTGATTTATTCTCTTGTCTTAACCTGTGACTTTGCGACCTTGTTACTACACAATCCGGAAAAATCCCAGTATATTCGTCCTTCAACACTTCAGTTGTCTGATTTTCCACTGGCCTATCCACCACAGTAGGCATCTCTCCCACCTGCGATCCAGCGATATCATCACCCAAGATAAAATGTATTCCTGGACAAGATAGTTTCTCTATTACTCCTACTACCACTTCACCACTCTTCACTGGACTTTCTAACTTTACCTTATATAATGGAACACTACCCCTCTCACCCTGAATTCCACATATTACCACCTTTTCTGGCAACATTCTTCCCAGACTACATAACCCCTCATCTCTTATCATTAAAGATTGACTAGCTCCTATATCTCTTAAAATTGTGACTTCTTTAAGTGAGTAAACAATACCCACACAAGTAAATTCTTTAAAGAGATCTGGCACCTTATTATCAATCACCTCTTGATCAGGCTGTACAATCTTTTGAACCTCCTTCGCTTCACTTGTGCTTTCCTTCACCACTTTAACAAACCCCACTGTCTTATCCTGTTTTACCACATCAGCCTTCCCAGTGCTTTTCTTCAACCACCAACACTGTGATTTTACATGGCCTAGTTTATTACAGTGAAAACATTTGAAACTTTTCATTTCTTTTCCACCCTCCTGGATTTCTTTTTTAATCTGAGGTGCACTCTCCTTATTATCTCCCATCAGATCACCTTTACCTTTCCCACTTGAGTATTTCTCATGTCCCCAGTTTCTATCCCTCACAGGCTGAAACTGATGTCGGAAACCAAGCTTTGATTTGTGAACTAATTCATAATCATCTGCCATTTCTGCTGCTAACCGCGCAGTTTTAACCCTCTGCTCTTCCACATGAATTCTCACTACATCAGGAATTGAATTTTTCAACTCCTCCAAAAGTATAATTTCTCTGAGAGCTTCATACGTTTTGTCTATTTTCAAAGCCCTTATCCACCTATCAAAATTACTCTGCTTGAGCCTTTCAAACCCCATGTATGTTTGACCAAATTCCAACCTTAAATTTCTGAACCTTTGTCTGTAGGCTTCAGGCGCTAGTTCATATGCACCTAAGATGGATTTTTTCACCTCCTCATACGTCTCAGATACCTCCTCCGGTAGTGATATAAACACTTCACTAGCTCTACCTACCAGCTTTGTTTGAATCAGTAATACTCACATGTCCTATGGCCATTTCATTTGTTTAGCTACCTTCTCAAATAAAATGAAAAAGGCTTCTACCTCCTTCTCGTCAAACCTTGGCAATGCTTGGACATATTTAAATAGATTCCCACCAAGCCTTCGACTATGACGTTCTTTCTCACTATCCTCATCACTATCATCCAACTGTACGTTTCCCTTTATGCCTGCCAATTTTAACTGACTGTCATGTTTCATGGCCATTTTCTGAAGTTCAAACTCTCTCTCATTATCTTTTTCCCTTATCTGTATCTCCCTTTCTCTTTCTTTTTGTTCTGCTAGGGCTATTCTTTCTGTTTTCCTTTCTTCTCTCTCTTTTTCCTCTCTCTCTCTTTCTCTTTCTTTTTCCTGTCTCTTTCGTATTCAAGCTGCTTTAATTCTTTCTCATGTTCCATTTGTTTAATTTGCAACTGAATTTTTGCTATTTCTAATGAGTCAAACTGTACCTCAGGCAACTTTAAATGCTTAACCACTGCCATTATGACCTCATCTTTTCGCATTTTGTCAAGTAATGTTAACTGCAATGTTTTTGCCAAATCTAACCGTCTGCTTTTAGTCTCTGTCCATAAGGTACTGCGTGTGACCGTCTCCACCCCCAAAAACGTCAGAGCCTCTGAAAGAGCCATTGTTCACAACACACTCCCTATTTAAACTAAAATGCCACACCTGAAAAGCACCCACAATATGCTCATCCTCGCTGTCTTTAAGTTCACTAAGCCAATCCAATAGATAGACTTTTATCCCGGACGAGCCCCCAATTTGTTGTGGGCCAGGGTTTAGAGAACCCCAAAGTGTATGATGGAGTTCACCTGACCCACAACCTTTAATAGATTATGGTATGGGGAGCATACTGCCCACTCTACAGGTGTGGTACAGCAGAAATGGTAAAGTATTTTTTAAAGCAAAACAATGTTTATGCTATGAACTCAAGTTCACCTTTTTAAAACATACAGTGAACATCTTAGCAACCATTAATTCAAATACAACCCCCAAAGACTACAACACTGAGTAATCTGAGTAATCCTTTAAGCTTTCCTTTTAACATCCATACGACTTAAAAACAAAACCATTAACAGAAGCACATCAGGTTAAAGTCACTACTGAAAACATTTATAATTCTGAATTCACCAAATGATCAAGGGATAGTATTTTGATGGTAGAGAGAACAGCAGTACACCTGCTTGGTCTGGCTTCAGCTCCAACACTGAAAACGAAACTGAAACACACGCTGCAACAACCGGCCTAAAATGAAAGTAAAAAGCCGACAGACAGCCCAGCTCCACCCACTCTATGACATCACTGCAGTAGTAAACACCCATTTCTTAAAGGTACTCTCACTACAGATATTTACATACACACCCATTTATAAACACCCATTTCTTAAAGGTACTCTCACATGACACCTCCCCCCAAGAAAAATAAATAAACCATCAACTTCAAGATGGTTTCATTTTTCACCTTTTCACTATCCTTTAAGAAATGCACACAGTAAATATACTTTTTCGTTTCAAAAAACAACACACGCAAACAGGTATAATAATATCGTCCATTTTTTTTCCTTCTTCTTCCTCCAACTGAAATCCTTCTCAATTGACAGTCTCTTTGAACAAGAAGGTCTCTGCACGATCCGTCCATTTCTCTACGCCTCGGCATTGCTCTTTAAAGTCAGATACTTTAGTTCAATCTGATCACAGAGTCCCTTGTAATTCTCCAACACAGAAGCATTGGTTATCACAGCTTTCAGGTCATGAAATGCCTGTTGAAAGTCCGCTGTCCACTGAAATTTTCGATGTTTCTTCAGCAAGTCCATCAGTGGAGCAACCACTCTACAAAACGTTTGCACAAATGTTCGATCAAATTCACTCCTGCCAAGAAATCGCATTATATCCCTTCGTCTTGAGGGTATCGGAAACTCCTCAAGGAAAGTGACTTGGGCTTTTCCAAATTCACTTTTGGTTAGGTTTATCACCAAACCCGCCTCCTGAAGTCGATCGAATTACTCCATCAGCTGTTTTAAATGTTCTTTCCATGTCTGGCTGAAAATGACCAGATCGTCGATGTATACCGCACAATTGGGTAATCCTGAAACAACTTTGTTAGTTAACCGTTGAAATGTGGCTGGGGCGTTTTTCATACCAAATGGCATAACTTTGAACTGGTATATACCATCTGGAGTCACAAAAGCTGAAATCTCCTTCGCCCTTTCGGATAAAGGTACCTGCCAGTAATCTTTAAGTAAATTCAGTTTGGAAATAAAAGCTGATTGTCCCACTTTCTCAATGCAATCCTCCAAATGTGGGATAGGATAAGAGTCCGTTCATGTAACTGCATTAACCTTTCTATAGTCCACACACAACCGTTGGGTACCGTCTGGTTTTGGTACCATCACTATGGGTGAGCTCCATTGGCTGCAAGCCAATTATGCCATTTTTAAGCATACTCTCAATCTCTTTGTTAACCTGTGCCAATTTTAAAGGGTTAAGTCTGTATGGATGTTGTTTGATTGGAACAGCATTTCCCACATCTACATCATGTATAGCCATTTTAGTACTTCCCAATTTATCTCCACAAATATGCCCATGTGATATCAATAACTCCTTTAGGTCAGTCTGTTTTCCCCCTGGAAGGTAACTCAACAATTCATCCCAATTTTTAAGAACATCCTCATTTTCCAATTTAATCTGCAGTATGTCAAATTCACAGTCATCTGGATTGGGTTTGTCACTTTGAGTTAGAATCGTTAAAATCTCTTCCTTTTTTCTCTCCTTCCCTTTCAAAGTACCTTTTAAGCATATTCACATGACACACTCGGTGAGTTTTCCTTCTATCTGGTGTTTTTACCACATAATTCACCTCACTTAATTTCCTTTCAATCTGATACGGTCCACAAAACCTAGCTTTTAAAGGTTCACCTACCACTGGTAACAACACTGGCAAAACTACGAACTTTGGAGTTCTTGTCCGCTACCCGTTTCATCACATTTTGTGCAATTTTCAAATGTTGTCCAGCCAATTCACCTGCTCTATTTAATCGTTCCCTAAAATTTCTCACGTAATCCAATAATTTAATTTCTGATTTCTCACTCACCAATTTTTCTTTAATCAATTTAAGTGGTCCTCTTACCTCATGACCAAAAATTAGTTCAAAAGGACTGAATTTGGTTGACTCATTAGGAGCATCCCTAATTGCAAACAGTACGAATGGAATTCCTTTATCCCAATCCTCTGGATAATCTTGACAATACGCCCTCAACATTGTCTTTAATGTCTGATGCCACCTTTCTAACACTCCCTGCGATTCTGGGTGGTACGCAGTTGATTTAAATTGTTTTATTCCTGAGCCATCCATAACTTCTTTGAATAACTCTGAGGTAAAATTTGATTCTTGATCCGATTGTATTTCTGTGGGTAGTCCATATCTAGTAAAGAAATTAAGTAACTCCTCCACAATCTTTTTAGCTGTAATATTAAGTACTGGAATGGCGTCTGGAAACCATTATCGTCAAATTCCCACTTTTTGTTTTCGGAAGCACAATCAATTAGGACCCTTGTAAAAGGTTCCTCAAATGCTGGACTGGGTATTAAGGATGCTGGTTTTATCACTGCTTGAGGTTTCCCTATCTCTTGACATGTGTGACATGATTGACAAAATTTAACTACATCTTTATGTAGTCCAGGCCAATAAAAATGTTTCTAGATTTTAGCTTGAGTTTTCCTTATTCCCAAATGTCCTCCCACTGGTACCTCATGAGCAACTCGCAACACCTCCTTTCTGTACCCTAGCGGCAATACTACTTGATGAACTTCTGCCCACTTTTCATCCGCCTGCATATGTAAAGGTCTCCATTTTCTCATCAAGACATCACTTTTACGGTAATAACACTCTGGTATACACGCAGATTCCTCTTCCTTGAATGCTTTCTGATACATCCGTTTTATTTCTACATCTTTGTGTTGTAACTCTGCCAATTTTCCTGAACTAAAAATATCCACCTCATCCTCCACCTGTTCTTGTTCTTTTTCAACCATCTGATCAAAAATCATTTCTGATAATTGCACTTCAACTTCATCTTCACTCTTTGATTTATTCTCTTGTCACCTGTGATTTTGCGACCTTGTTACTACACAATTCGGAAAAATCCCAGGATATTCGTCCTTCAACACTTCAGTTGTCTGATTTTCCACTGGCCTATCCACCACAGTAGGCATCACTCCCACCTGCGATCCAGCTATATCATTACCCAAGATAAACTGTATTCCTGGACAAGATAGTTTCTCCATTACTCCTACTACCACTTCACCACTCTTCACTGGACTTTCCAACGTTACCTTATATAATGGAACACTACTCCTCTCACCCTGAATTCCACATATTACCACCTTTTCTGGCAATATTCTTCCCAGATTACATAACCCCTCATCTCTTACCATTAAAGATTGACTAGCTCCCGTATCTCTTAAAATTGTGACTTCTTTACCTGCTCCTCCTGATACACATGAGTAAACTTTACCCACACAAGAAAATTCTTTAAAGAGATCTGGCACCTTATTATCAATCACCTCTTGATCAGGCTGTACAATCTTTTGCACCTCCTTCGCTTCACTTGGGCTTTCCTTTAACAAACCCCACTGTCTGATCCTGTTTTAGCACACCAGCTTTCCCAATGCTTTTCTTCAACCACCAACACTGTGACTTTACATGGCCTAGTTTATTACAGTGAAAACATTTGAAACTTTTCATGTCTCTTCCACCCTCCTGGATTTCTTTTTAAATCTGAGATACACTCTCCTTATTATCTCCCATCAGATCACCTTTACCTTTACCACTTGAGTATTTCTCATGTCCCCAGTTTCTATCCCTCACAGGCTGAAACTGATGCCGGAAACCAAGCTTTGATTTATGAACTAATTCATAATCATCTGCCATTTCTGCTGCTAACCGCGCAGTTTTAACCCTCTACTCTTCCACATGAATTCTCATTACATCAGGAATTGAATTTTTAAACTCCTCCAAAAGTATTATTTCTCTGAGAGCTTCATACGTTTGGTCTATTTTCAAAGCCCTTATCCACGTATCAAAATTACTCTGTTTGAGCCTTTCAAACCCCATGTATGTTTGACCAAACTCCTTCCTTAAATTTCTGAACCTTTGTCTGTAAGCTTCAGGCACTAGTTCTTATGCACCTAAGATGGATTTTTTCACCTCCTCATACGTCTCAGATACCTCCTCCGGTAGTGATGCAAACACTTCACTAGATCTACCTACCAGCTTTGTTTGAATCAGTAATACTCACATGTCCTATGGCCATTTCATTTGTTTAGCTACCTTCTCAAATAAAATGAAAAAGGCTTCTACCTCCTTCTCGTCAAACCTTGGCAATGCTTGGACATATTTAAATAGATTCCCACCAAGCCTTCGACTATGGCGCTCTTTCTCACTATCCTCATCACTATCATCCAACTGTATGTTTCCCTTTACGTCTGCCAATTTTAACTGGTGTCATGTTTCATGGCCATTTTCTGAAGTTCAAACTCTCAATTTATCTTTTTCCCGGATCTGAATCTCCCTTTCTCTTTCTTTTTGTTCTGCTCGGGCTATTCTTTCTGTTTTCCTTTCTTCTCTCTCTTTTTCCTCCCTCTCTCTCTTTCTTTTTCCTCTTTCTCTTTCTCTTCCTTTTTCCTCTCTCTCTCTTTCATATTCAAGCTGCTTTAATTCTTTCTCTGGATGAGGGCCTGTGGGCTGACGCCCTGGGCAGAGTCAATTCCTCCTCACCTTGCGCCAGGCTCAGCCTGATTCAGTTTAAAGTGGTGCACCGGGTGCATATGACAGTGGCGAGAATGAGTAAGTTCTTTAGGGTGGAGGACAGGTGTGTCAGATGTTCAGGGAGCCCATCGAACCACGCCCATATGTTTTGGGCATGCCCGGCACTTATGGAATTTTGGAAAGGCTTTGCAAAGGCTATGTCCAAGGTCATGGACACTCGGGTAAAACCGAGCTGGGGGACAGCGATATTTCGGGTATCGGATGATCCGGGATTGCAGGAGTCGAACGAGGCCGGAGTTCTCGCCTTTGCCTCCCTGGTAGCCCGGAGAAGGCTCTTGTTAATGTGGAGGGACGCGAAGCCCCCAAGTGTAGCGGCTTGGGGCAGTGACATGGCGGGGTGTCTCAGGTTGGAGAACATAAAGTTTGCCTTGCGAGGGTCCTTGCAGGGGTTTTCCAGGTGGTGGCAAACGTTCCTTGACTTTCTCATGGAACGTTAGATGTAGGTCAGCAGCGGCAGCAATCCGGGGGGGGTGGGGGGGGGTATTTTATTTTATTTGTCAGGGGCAAATGCCCCACCTTGTTTTGTTCTGTTTGTTAAATTATTAATTTGTTAGAGCGTTAAGTTGTTTTTGTTGGCATGTTGTTTTGTTCTCTTTGCATTATATTTTCTTTTGTAGTGTTTTGTAAAGATTATTGAAAAATTCTTTCTCATGTTCCATTTGTTTAATTTGCAACTGAATTTTTGCCATTTCCAATGAGTCAAACTATATCTCAGGCAACTTTAAATGTTTACCCACCGCCATAATGACCTCATCTTTTCACATTTTGTCAGGTAATGTTTTTGCCAAATCTAACCGTCTGCTTTTAGCCTCTGTCCGTAAAGTACTGCGTGTGACCGTCTCCACCCCCAAAAACTTCAGAGCCTCTGAAAGAGCCATTGTTCACAACACACTCCCTACTTAAACTAAAATACCACACCTGAAAAGCACCCACAATATGCTCATCCTCACTGTCTTTAAGTTCACTAAGCCAATCCAATAGATAGACTTTTATCCTGGACGAGCCCCCAATTTGTTATGGGCCAGGGCTTTGAGAACCCCAAAGTGTATGATGGAGTTCACAACTTTTAATAGATTGTGGTATGGGGAGCACACGGCCCACTCTACATGCGTGGTACAGCAGTAATGGAAAAGTATTTTTTAAAGCAAAACAATGTTTATTCTATGAACTCAAGTTCACCTTTTTAAACCATACAGTGAACATCTTAGCAACCATCAATTCAAATACACCCCCCAAAGACTACAACACTGAGTAATCTGAGTAATCCTTTAAGCTTTCCTTTTAACATCCATATGACTTAAAAACAAAACTTTTAACAGGAGCACAACAGGTTAAAGTCACTACTGAAAACATTTATAATTCTGAATTCACCAAATTATCAAGAGACAGTCTTTTGATGGCAGAGAGATTAGCAGTACACCTGTTTGGTCTGGCTTCAGCTCCAACACTCAAAACGAAACTAAAATACACCCTGCAGCAAACCACCTAAAACGAAAGGAGAAAGCTGACAGACAGCCCAGCTCCACCCACTCTCTGACCTCACTGCAGTAGTAAACACCCATTTCTTAAAGGTACTCTCACTACAGATATTTGCATACACCCATTTATAAACACCCATTTCTTAAAGGTACTCTCACGTGACAAGATACCAACCTGATGTTTTTAAGCTTCTTCTGCAATTTTTTTTTTGGTCGACACAGTGCCCCTTTGATTTATTCCTTAGTTTGTTTAATTTAGTTTAATTGGTCCAAACTAAAATAGTATTGAAATGGCCAGGTGGCGGGTGGTCGAGGTGGTTGTTGGGCCAACTGCCAGGCCCTCTTCCACGGCAGCGTAACACCCTGTGTGTCCCTGGAGAGGGGCAGGAGGGTACTATTAGCCCCAGGAAGAAGATTTTAATTTGATTCATTAAGTGTCCTTTAGTATTGTTGCTTTGTCCCAGAGACCCTTGAAAGGGCTTGCTAATCAGTTAACTTTTCTTTTTAAAGAGTGGCGTGTGCCAAAGAGTACAATTAGGGAACGGCCGGGACACTAGGCGAGGGAGGGCAGACATGTTATTGAGCAAATCTCTCAGTGAAGGAAACTTCTAGGTTTTGACTCACCAACTAGCTTGGGTTTTATTAACACCCGACTCCCGATCTTGCCCCCACGCACCTCCCGCCAAGCGTCAATCACCTTTGACCCCTCTCCTGCTCTACCGCATCATCCCACTCCACCCTCCTATACTCCCCTCCCCCTCTCCCACCCAAGCCCTCCTCTCACCTCTCTTGTCGTCAGTCGGAGGCGCCCCCTCCTCCATCTCTGCCGGAGGCGGACGCGGGTCCTTCTGGTCGGCGAGGACCCCATGGCTCGGGCCTCCCAACGGGTGCCCGCCTCCCTGGCCGCAGTCAGCGACGGGCGTGCACATCAGGGAGCCAGAGCTCAGGCAACGGCAGACGGTGCAGGGCTCCACGTGGAAGGAGTGGCCGGCCGGGTACCGCTGCCCGCTGCTGACGCAGCCCAGCCTGGCGCACTGGGGACACCCGTCCGGGGGCTGGTAGGTCTTGATGCAGTTGCTGGGGAGTTCGGGGCAAGGGATGAAGCTGCAGAGGATCTTCCCGCCCCCTTCGGGGCACTTGCACTCGGTGCTCCCGCCATCCACATAGTACGAGACGAGGGCCGGGATCTTCCCGGATCTGTAGCCGGCGCGGAGGCAGTCGTAGTACATGTATCCCTGGCACACACAGCCCAGCTGCAAGCAGGTGGCACAGCAGGCACCGGTCTCCAGCGTCTCCTCAATGCAGTTCTCCAACTCCGGGCAGGACACACCCGTGCAGTCCCGCTGGCCTAGAACGGCCGCCAGCAACACAGCGACGCCCAGCAAGATCCCGCCCCAGATGGTCAGCACGCCAGGGGCAGCCATAACACGGGAGGCTGTGGGAGAGATTTCCAGGTGTTAGATACAGAGTAAAGCTCCCTCTACACTGTCCCCATCAAACACTCCCAGGACAGGTACAGCACGGGGTTAGATACAGAGTAAAGCTCCCTCTACACTGTCCCCATCAAACACTCCCAGGACAGGTACAGCACGGGGTTAGATACAGAGTAAAGCTCCCTCTACACTGTCCCCATCAAACACTCCCAGGACAGGTACAGCACGGGGTTAGATACAGAGTAAAGCTCCCTCTGCACTGTCCCCATCAAACACTCCCAGGACAGGTACAGCATGGGGTTAGATACAGAGTAAAGCTCCCTCTACACTGTCCCCATCAAACACTCCCAGGACAGGTACAGCATGGGGTTAGATACAGAATAAAGCTCCCTCTACACTGACCACATCAAACACTCCCAGGACAGGTACAGCACGGGGTTAGGTACAGAGTAAAGCTCCCTCTACACTGTCCCCATCAAACACTCCCAGGACAGGTACAGCATGGGGTTAGATACAGAGTAAAGCTCCCTCTACACTGTCCCCATCAAACACTCCCAGGACAGGTACAGCACGGGGTTAGATACAGAGTAAAGCTCCCTCTACACTGTCCCCATCAAACAATCCCAGGACAGGTACAGCACGGGGTTAGATACAGAGTAAAGCTCCCTCTCCACTGTCCCCATCAAACACTCCCAGGACAGGTACAGCACGGGGTTAGGTACAGAGTAAAGCTCCCTCTACACTGTCCCCATCAAACACTCCCAGGACAGGTACAGCACGGGGTTAGATACAGAGTAAATCTCCCTCTGCACTGTCCCCATCAAACACACTCCCAGGACAGGTACAGCACGGGGTTAGATACAGAGTAAAGCTCCCTCTACACTGTCCCCATCAAACACTCCCAGGACAGGTACAGCACGGGGTTAGGTACAGAGTAAAGCTCCCTCTGCACTGTCCCCATCAAACACTCCCAGGACAGGTACAACACAGGGTTAGATACAGAGTAAAGCTCACTCTACACTGTCCCCATCAAACACTCCCAGGACAGGTACAGCACGGGGTTAGATACAGAGTAAAGCTCCCTCTACACTGTCCCCCATCAAACACACCCAGGACAGGTACAGCACGGGGTTAGATACAGAGTAAAGTTCCCTCTACACTGTCCCCATCAAACACTCCCAGGACAGGTACAGCACGGGGTTAGATACAGAGTAAAGCTCCCTCTACACTGTCCCCCATCAAACACTCCCAGGACAGGTACAGCATGGGGTTAGATACAGAGTAAAGCTCCCTCTACACTGTCCCCATCAAACACTCCCAGGACAGTTACAGCACGGGGTTAGATACAGAGTAAAGCTCCCTCTACACTGTCCCCATCAAACACTCCCAGGACAGGAACAGCACGGGGTTAGATCCAGAGTAAAGCTCCCTCTACACTGTCCCCATCAAACACTCCCAGGACAGGTACAGCACGGGGTTAGATACAGAGTAAAGCTCCCTCTACACTGTCCCCATCAAACACTCCCAGGACAGGTACAGCACGGGGTTAGATACAGAGTAAAGCTCCCTCTGCACTGTCCCCATCAAACACTCCCAGGACAGGTACAACACAGGGTTAGATACAGAGTATAGCTCCCTCTACACTGTCCCCATCAAACACTCCCAGGACAGGTACAGCACGGGGTTAGATACAGAGTAAAGCTCCCTCTACACTGTCCCCCGTCAAACACTCCCAGGACAGTTACGGCTCGGGGTTAGATACAGAGTAAAGCTCCCTCTACACTGTCCCCATCAAACACTCCCAGGACAGGTGCAGCACAGGGTTAGATACAGAGTAAAGCTCCCTCTACACTGTCCCCATCAAACACTCCCAGGGCAGGTACAGCACGGGGTTCGATACAGAGTAAAGCTCCCTCTACACTGTCCCCATCAAACACTCCCAGGACAGGAACAGCACGGGGTTAGATCCAGAGTAAAGCTCCCTCTACACTGTCCCCATCAAACACTCCCAGGACAGGTACAGCACGGGGTTAGAGACAGAGGAAAGCTCCCTCTACACTGTCCCCATCAAACACTCCCAGGACAGGTACAACACGGTGTTAGATACAGAGTAAAGCTCCCTCTACACTGTCCCCATCAAACACTCCCAGGACAGGTACAGCACGTGGTTAGATACAGAGTAAAGCTCCCTCTACACTGTCCCCATCAAACACTCCCAGGACAGGTGCAGCACAGGGTTAGATACAGAGTAAAGCTCCCTCTACACTGTCCCCATCAAACACTCCCAGGGCAGGTACAGCACGGGGTTCGATACAGAGTAAAGCTCCCTCTACACTGTCCCCATCAAACACTCCCAGGACAGGAACAGCACGGGGTTAGATCCAGAGTAAAGCTCCCTCTACACTGTCCCCATCAAACACTCCCAGGACAGGTACAGCACGGGGTTAGAGACAGAGGAAAGCTCCCTCTACACTGTCCCCATCAAACACTCCCAGGACAGGTACAACACGGTGTTAGATACAGAGTAAAGCTCCCTCTACACTGTCCCCATCAAACACTCCCAGGACAGGTACAGCACGTGGTTAGATACAGAGTAAAGCTCCCTCTACACTGTCCCCATCAAACACTCCCAGGACAGGTACAGCACGGGGTTAGATCCAGAGTAAAGCTCCCTCTGCACTGTCCCCATCAAACACTCCCAGGACAGGTACAGCACGGGGTTAGATACAGAGTAAAGCTCCCTCTGCACTGTCCCCAACAAACACTCCCAGGACAGGTACAGCACGGGGTTAGATACAGAGTAAAGCTCCCTCTACACTGTCCCCATCAAACACTCCCAGGACAGGTACAGCACGGGGTTAGTCACAGAGTAAAGCTCCCTCTGCACTGTCCCCATCAAACACTCCCAGGACAGGTACAGCACGGGGTTAGACACAGAGTAAAGCTCCCTCTACACTGTCCCCATCAAACACTCCCAGGACAGGTACAGCACGGGGTTAGATCCAGAGTAAAGCTCCCTCTGCACTGTCCCCATCAAACACTCCCAGGACAGGTACAGCACGGGGTTAGATACAGAGTAAAGCTCCCTCTACACTGTCCCCATCAAACACTCCCAGGACAGGTACAGCACGGGGTTAGATCCAGAGTAAAGCTCCCTCTGCACTGTCCCCATCAAACACTCCCAGGACAGGTACAGCACGGGGTTAGATACAGAGTAAAGCTCCCTCTGCACTGTCCCCAACAAACACTCCCAGGACAGGTACTGCACGGGGTTAGATACAGAGTAAAGCTCCCTCTACACTGACCCCATCAAACACTCCCAGGACAGTTACGGCACGGGGTTAGATACAGAGTAAAGCTCCCTCTACACTGTCCCCATCAAACACTCCCAGGACAGGTACAGCACGGGGTTAGATCCAGAGTAAAGCTCCCTCTGCACTGTCCCCATCAAACACTCCCAGGACAGGTACAGCACGGGGTTAGATCCAGAGTAAAGCTCCCTCTGCACTGTCCCCATCAAACACTCCCAGGACAGGTACTGCACGGGGTTAGATACAGAGTAAAGCTCCCTCTACACTGACCCCATCAAACACTCCCAGGACAGTTACGGCACGGGGTTAGATACAGAGTAAAGCTCCCTCTACACTGTCCCCATCAAACACTCCCAGGACAGGTACAGCACGGGGTTAGATACAGAGTAAAGCTCCCTCTACACTGTCCCCATCAAACACTCCCAGGACAGGTACAGCACGGGGTTAGATACAGAGTAAAGCTCCCTCTGCACTGTCCCCATCAAACACTCCCAGGACAGGTACAACACAGGGTTAGATACAGAGTATAGCTCCCTCTACACTGTCCCCATCAAACACTCCCAGGACAGGTACAGCACGGGGTTAGATACAGAGTAAAGCTCCCTCTACACTGTCCCCCATCAAACACTCCCAGGACAGTTACGGCACGGGGATAGATACAGAGTAAAGCTCCCTCTACACTGTCCCCATCAAACACTCCCAGGACAGGTGCAGCACAGGGTTAGATACAGAGTAAAGCTCCCTCTACACTGTCCCCATCAAACACTCCCAGGGCAGGTACAGCACGGGGTTCGATACAGAGTAAAGCTCCCTCTACACTGTCCCCATCAAACACTCCCAGGACAGGAACAGCACGGGGTTAGATCCAGAGTAAAGCTCCCTCTACACTGTCCCCATCAAACACTCCCAGGACAGGTACAGCACGGGGTTAGAGACAGAGGAAAGCTCCCTCTACACTGTCCCCATCAAACACTCCCAGGACAGGTACAACACGGTGTTAGATACAGAGTAAAGCTCCCTCTACACTGTCCCCATCAAACACTCCCAGGACAGGTACAGCACGTGGTTAGATACAGAGTAAAGCTCCCTCTACACTGTCCCCATCAAACACTCCCAGGACAGGTACAGCACGGGGTTAGATCCAGAGTAAAGCTCCCTCTGCACTGTCCCCATCAAACACTCCCAGGACAGGTACAGCACGGGGTTAGATACAGAGTAAAGCTCCCTCTACACTGTCCCCATCAAACACTCCCAGGACAGGTACAGCACGGGGTTAGTCACAGAGTAAAGCTCCCTCTACACTGTCCCCATCAAACACTCCCAGGACAGGTACAGCACGGGGTTAGATCCAGAGTAAAGCTCCCTCTGCACTGTCCCCATCAAACACTCCCAGGACAGGTACAGCACGGGGTTAGATACAGAGTAAAGCTCCCTCTGCACTGTCCCCAACAAACACTCCCAGGACAGGTACTGCACGGGGTTAGATACAGAGTAAAGCTCCCTCTACACTGACCCCATCAAACACTCCCAGGACAGTTACGGCACGGGGTTAGATACAGAGTAAAGCTCCCTCTACACTGTCCCCATCAAACACTCCCAGGACAGGTACAGCACGGGGTTAGATCCAGAGTAAAGCTCCCTCTGCACTGTCCCCATCAAACACTCCCAGGACAGGTACAGCACGGGGTTAGATCCAGAGTAAAGCTCCCTCTGCACTGTCCCCATCAAACACTCCCAGGACAGGTACTGCACGGGGTTAGATACAGAGTAAAGCTCCCTCTACACTGACCCCATCAAACACTCCCAGGACAGTTACGGCACGGGGTTAGATACAGAGTAAAGCTCCCTCTACACTGTCCCCATCAAACACTCCCAGGACAGGTACAGCACGGGGTTAGATACAGAGTAAAGCTCCCTCTGCACTGTCCCCAACAAACACTCCCAGGACAGGTACTGCACGGGGTTAGATACAGAGTAAAGCTCCCTCTACACTGACCCCATCAAACACTCCCAGGAAAGGTATATGGGGTTGGTGTGATGAATGTTGGGATTTTAAATGTATTGTATTATTTGTGTGAGTTGCAGGAAGGGTTAAAAGTCGGGATTCGTGTGATTGCTGCAGTGGTGTTGTTGAAGAATCCGGGTTTTGCAACACAGCTCGGCTTCTGCTGGATAAAGAACTGGCGAGGTCATAGAAGGCAGAGAGTAGCAATGGAAGGATGCTTTTCTGATTGGAGGGCTGTGACTAGTGGTGTTCCGCAGGGATCAGTGCTGGGACCTTTGCTGTTTGTAGTATATATAAATGATTTGGAGGAAAATGTAACTGGTCTGATTAGTAAGTTTGCAGACGACACCAAGGTTGGTGGAATTGCGGATTGCGATGAGGACTGTCAGAGAATACAGCAGGATTTAGATTGTTTGGAGACTTGGGCGGAGAGATGGCAGATGGAGTTTAATCCGGACAAATGTGAGGTAATGCATTTTGGAAGGTCTAATACAGGTAGGGAATATACAGTGAATGGTAGAACCCTCAAGAGTGTTGATAGTCAGAGAGATCTAGGTGTACAGGTCCACAGGTCACTGAAAGGGGCAACACAGGTGGAGAAGGTAGTCAAGAAGGCATACGGCATGCTTGCCTTCATTGGCCAGGCATTGAGTATAAAATTTGGCAAGTCATGTTGCAGCTGTATAGAACCTTAGTTAGGCCACACTTGGAGTATAGTGTTTAATTCTGGTCGCCACACTACCAGAAGGATGTGGAGGCTTTAGAGAGGGTGCAGAAGAGATTTACCAGAATGTTGCCTGGTATGAGGGCATTCACTATGAGGAGAGGTTGAATAAACTTGGTTTGTTCTCACTGGAATGACGGAGGTTGAGGGGCGAACTGATAGAGGTCTACAAAATTATGAGGGTCATAGACAGAGTGGATAGTCAGAGGCTTTTTCCCAGGGTAGAGGGGTCAATTACTGGGTCAATTACAACAGTGCTAACCACTGTGCTACCGTGCCACCCTAGTTAGCCCAAGTCTCTACGATGCTGTAATTGCACCTCTGGCTCCGAAGAACAAGGAACAAAGAAAAGTACAGCACAGGAACAGGCCCTTCGGCCCTCCAAGCCCCTGCCGACCATGCTGCCCGACTAAACTACAATTTTCCACACTTCCTGGGTCCGTATCCCTCTATTCCCATCCTATTCATGTATTTGTCAAGATGCCCCTTAAATGTCACTATCGTCCCTGCTTCCACCACCTCCTCCGGTAGCGAGTTCCAGGCACCCACTACCCTCTGCGTAAAAAAATTGCCTCGTACATCTACTCTAAACCTTGCCCCTCTCACCTTAAACCTATGCCCCCTAGTAATTGACCCTCTACCCCGGGGAAAAGCCTCTGACTATCCACTCTGTCTATGCCCCTCATAATTTTGTAGACCTCTATCAGGTCGCCCCTCAACCTCCTGTATTGTAAAAGACAAATACAGTAAAAGACACACATTCTCACGTGCACACACAGTAAAAGACATACACACTACAAAAGATACGCACACTGTAAAAGACACACACACTCACACACGCACACACTGTAAAATACACACACTGTAAAAAGACACAGTGTAAAAAGACACACTGTAAAAGACACACACTCTCACACACGCACACACTGTAAAAGACACACACTGTAAAAGACACACACTGAAAGAGACAAACTGTAAAAGACACACGCACACTCTCTCACACACGCACACTCTCTCACACACGCACACACACAGTCAAAGACACACTCTGATGACTTCCGGTGGCGACTATGAGGGAGTAGGTCGCACATTGGTGGCCCCCGCTCTGGCTAGACATTCGGACCTTTCCCCCCGACCTTTTTTGCGTTTTTAAGCGCTGGACTTGAAGAAACAGTGAATAAGTGTCTGGTGCATATATTGGTTTCTGGAACAGAGAGCCCAAAGGGATCGAAAGGGAAGAAACAAAAAGACAGGCTCGAGCTGTAAAAGACACACACAGTAAAAGACACACACTCTCACGTGCACACACAGTAAAAGACATACACACTGCAAAAGATACGCACACACTGTAAAAGACGCACTCACACACGCACACACTGTAAAAGACACACACTGTAAAAGACACACACTGAAAGAGACACACTGTAAAAGACACACACACACTCTCTCACACACGCGCACTCTCTCACACACGCACACACACAGTCAAAGACACACTCTGATGACTTCCGGTGGCGACTATGAGGGAGTAGGTCGCACATTGGTGGCCCCCGCTCTGTCTAGACATTCGGATCTTTCCCCCCGTCTTTCTTTGCGTTTTTAAGCGCTGGACTTGAAGAAACAGTGAATAAGTGCCTGGTGCATAAATTGGTTTCTGGAACAGGGATCGAAAGGGAAGAAACAAAAAGACAGGCTCGAGCTGGGCGTTGGCTGCAGCAGCGGACACGATGGCCGGTGTCCAGACCCCTGGGGCTTCAGCCCAACCATCAACAGAGGAGCTGACGCAGGTCATCCGGGGAGGCATCGCCAGACAATTAACGGGAATGTCTAGACCCGATTAAGGAAACGGCGGAGAGGATGGCGTGGAGGCTAGATGCCCAGGACCGGACGATCCAGAAACTGGAGAAGGTGCTAGCTGAACAGGAGGAACACCAGACGGCGGAGGAGATGGAGGTGGAGATGCTGGGGGACCGGCAAAAAAGGCTGGTGGAAAAAGGTAGAGGATTTGGAGAACAGGTCCCGTCGGCAGAACCTAAGGATTGTGGGCCTCCCGGAGGGGGCTGATCCCGGGGAGTTTGTGGCGAACATGTTCCAGAAGCTGCTGGGAGATGGGGCTTTCCCCCGACCGTTGGAGGTGGATCGTGCGTGCAGAGCGCTGGTGAGTGAGCCGCGGCGGGGAGATCCCCCTCGGGCGATGGTGGTCAGGTTCCACAGGTACCTGGATAAGGAGCGCGTTCTCCAGTGGGCCAAGCGCACTCGGAGCTGTAAGTGGGACAACAGCATTCTGCGGGTGTACCAAGATCTAAGCGTGGAGGTGGCCAGGAGGAGGGCAGGGTTAATCAAGTCAAGTCGATCCTGTTCAAGAAGCAGGTTAAGTTCGGACTGTTGTATCCGGCGCGGTTTTGAGTTACGCGTGAGGACCAACATCATTACTTTGAGTCGCCCGAGGACACTATGGAGTTGGCCAGGAGGAAAGGACTGGTGCCAACTTGAGAACATTCTGCTCTAAGTTTGAGACTGTTTTTCCTGTTCGTTTTAAATGCTGTTTGCCCTGATTTATTCGTTTGTTCGTTTTCGTTCTTGGCTTTTCTCTTTGATAATTGCGTTTTATTTAGGAAGGGGACAGTAGTTGAAAAAATGATTCGATTTCGGTGGGTTTTCTGTGTTGCGAAGGGGGTGGTGCTGGGGATTTTTGGCTTTGCATTATTTGGAGTAGTATTACTTTGATCTGTATTATGGCGAGAGTTTGGCTTTGTTTTTCTTTACACTGACTTTGGTTGGCGTCTGTTTCTTAAAGTGGGCGGTTGTCGGGGCTGGGTTGAGGAGGGCGATGGTTTCGATGGGCGGGGGGAGGGCAGGTAGGCAACAGTAGGTGGGAGACACGCTGGCGCCGGAGCAGTGGGCCACCAGGCTAGCTGGTGAGCTAGTCTGCGGTAGCACAGTGGGGGGGGAGGGGCTTGCACTGCCAAATTTCAGCAACTATTATTGGGCGGCTAACATAGCCATGATAAGGAAGTGGGTGGTGGTGGTGGGGGGGGGTTGACTTGGGAGCGGTTGGAGGCAGCCTCATGTAGGGGTACCAGTCTGGGTACGTTGGTGACGGCGCCTCTGCCGTTCCCGCCGGCGCGCTTCTCCGCCAGCCCTGTAGTGGTGGTGGCCCTTCGGATCTGGGGACAGTGGAGGAGGCGCGTGGGAGCAACGGGTCCCCGATATGTGACAACCATTGGTTTGCCCCGGGGAGGTTGGACAGGGGGGGTTTCGGGTATGGCGGAGGGCGGGGATTGAGCGGATGGGAGATTTGTTCTTGGAAGGGAGCTTCCCTAGCTTGAGGGCGCTGGAGGCCAAGTTTGGGTTGACGAGGGGGAATGAATTCCGGTATATTCAGGTGCGGGACTTTTTGTGCAGACAGGTTCCATCTTTTCCACTCTTGCCACTAAGGGAGATCCAAGATAGGGTTGTGTCTAGAGAATGGGTGGGGGAGGGAAGTGTCTCGGATATTTACAAGGAGCTCATGGGGGCGGAGGAGACGAAGATCAAGGAGCTGAGGCATAAATGGGAGGAGTTGGGAGGGGAGATTGAGGAAGGCCTGTGGGCGAAGGCACTGAGCAGGGTTAATGGGACTGCAACATGTGCCAGGCTCGGCCTGATTAAATTTAATGTCGCCCACCGGGCCCAATGACAGTGCCCCGGATGTGCAGATTCTTCAGCGGAGAGGACAAGTGTGTAAAGTGTCTGAGAGGACCGGCAGACCATGTCCACATGTTTTGGGCGTGTCCAAAACCTATGAGATACTGGCAGGGGTTCGAGGACGTCATGTCTAGAGTATTGAACACGAGGGTGACAATGAGTCCAGAGGTGGCGATTTCTGGGGTTTCAGAGGCCCCGGAAGTCCAGGGGGAGAAAGAGGCCGACGTCTTGGCCTTTGCTTCCCTGGCAGGCCCGGAGACGGATACTGCTAACTTGGAGGGACTCGAAGCCCCCGAAGTCGGAAGCCTGGCTGTCAGACATGGCGAGTTTCCTGGGCTCAGAGAAAATCAAGTTCGCCTTGAGAGGGTCGTTGTTAGGGTTCGCCCGGAGGTGGCAACCATTCATCGACTTCTTTGCGGAGAACTAATCGTCAGTAGGGGGGGGAGAAGGGCAGGGGGAGGGAGGGTTAGGGGAATGTAGTATAGGGGGTCAATTAGGCAGATCTGGGTGGGACGAGCTACGGCAATTGCACTATGTACTTTGTTTATTGTACAGTCCTTCTGTCACACACAGTAAAAGACACACACATTGTAAAAGACACATACACACTGTAAAGGACACACACACTCTCACACGCACCCACACACAGTAAAAGACACACACAGTAAAAGACACACACTCTCATGTGCACACACAGTAAAAGACCTACACACTACAAAAGATACGCACATTGTAAAAGACACACACTGTAAAAGACGCACCCTGTAAAAGACGCACCCTGTAAAAGATACACACACACTGTAAAGGACACACACACACTCTCACACACGCACCCACAGTAAGAGACACACACACAGTAAAAGACACACACTGTAAAAGACACACACTGTAAAAGACACACCCTGTAAAAGATACACACACACTGTAAAGGACACACACAAACTCTCACACACGCACCCACAGTAAGAGACACACACACAGTAAAAGACACATACACTGTAAAAGATATGTACACGATAGCAGATTGCTGGGAAGTATGTTTCTCAATGTGTTCATGTGTTGTAACCTGTTTTGATACATGTCTGTAATAAGATACATTTAAAAAAAGATACAAACACACACTGCAAAAGACACACATTCTCTCACACACGCACACAAACAGTAAGAGTCACACACATAGTAAAAGACACATACATAGTAAAAGACACTCATACACAGTAAAAGAAACACAGTAAACATACAATAAAAGACATACACAATAAAACACACAGTAAAAGGAACACATACAGTAAAAGCTACACACACAGTAAAATACACACAGTGAAAGACAGACGCATGGATTAAAGACACACATAGGGATTAAAGGACACACACACTCACATAGTAAAAGACACACACATAGTAAAACCCACACACACTGTAAAAACATGCACAGTAAAACACACACACACATAGTAAAAGACACACACAAAGTAAAACACACAGTAAAACAAACACACAGTAAAACAGACACACAGTGAAACACACACACAGTAAAAGACACACACATAGCAAAAGACACAGTCACAGACACACGGTAAAAGACACAAACACCATAAAAACACACACACAGTAAAACACACGCGCACACACAGCAAACGACACATGCACAGTAAAAGACACACACACACAGAGTAAAAGATACACACACACAGTAAAAGACACACAGAGTTAAACACACACATTAAAAGACATGCACAGTAAAATATACACACACAGTAAAAGACACACACAGCAAAAAACACAGTAACAGACACCCACGGTAAAAGACACACAAACACAGCAAAAGACACATAGTAAAAGATACACACACAGTAAAAGACACACAAACACAGTAAAATACACACACACACAGTAAAAGACACATACAAACAGTAAAACAAACACAAAGTAAAACACACATACACACAGTAAAACAAACACACAGTAAAACAGACACACACAGTGAAACACACACTCACAATAAAACACACACACAGTAAAAGACACACATAGCAAAAGACACAGTCACAGACACACATGGTAAAAGACACACACCACACAGCAAAAGACACAGCGTAAAAGACACACACCACACAGCAAAAGACACAGCGTAAAAGATACACACACACACAGTAAAAGACACACACACAGTAAAAGACATACACAATAAAAGACACACACACACACACAGTAAAAGCCACACACTCACAATAAAACACACACAGTAAAAGACACACACATAGCAAAAGACACAGTCACAGACACACATGGTAAAAGACACACACCACACAGCAAAAGACACAGCGTAAAAGATACACACACAATAAAACACACACACACAGTAAAAGACACACAATCACACTGTAAAAGACACACACAGTAAAAGACACACACACAGTAAAAGACACACACATAGTAAAAGACATACACAATAAAAGACACACACACACAGTAAAAGACACACACAGTAAAAGACACACACACAGTAAAAGGCACACACACACAGTAAAAGACACACACACAGTAAAAGGCACACACACAGTAAAAGGCACACACACAGTAAAAGGCACACACACACAGTAAAAGACACACACACACAGTAAAAGGCACACACACACAGTAAAAGACACACACACACAGTAAAAGACACACACACAGTAAAAGGCACACACACAGTAAAAGGCAC
This sequence comes from Scyliorhinus torazame, assembly GCF_047496885.1. NCBI lineage: Eukaryota > Metazoa > Chordata > Chondrichthyes > Carcharhiniformes > Scyliorhinidae > Scyliorhinus > Scyliorhinus torazame. Next base: position 23,949,453 of record NC_092728.1, read on the forward strand.
ACACACAGTAAAAGGCACACACACACAGTAAAAGACACACACACACAGTAAAAGACACACACAGTAAAAGGCACACACACACAGTAAAAGGCACACACACAGTAAAAGACACACACACAGTAAAAGGCACACACAATGTGGTAGTATGTATTGGGAGTCATGTGGGACTGGAAGCCCTAATGTCATTGGCTGACAGATCCCGGGTCCTGGTTGGCCGTTGACCTCAAGCTCCGCCCTGAAGGCGAAGTATAAGAAGCCGGAGTCTTCCCCCGCAGGCCAGTTTACTATCGAGCTGCGGGGGAACAGACACGCTTAATAAAGCCTCATCGACTTCACTCTATTCGTCTCACGGAGTCTTTGTGCGCTACAATTTATTAAGCGTGTCTAAAAAAAAAAGGACTATGGAGCTCAGGATCATTCCGGAATGCCTGAGGATCAGCCCCCACGCAGTGAACGCGGCAGCAGCCTTCAAGCACTGGCAGACTTGCTTCGAGGCCTACCTCAGAACGGCCACCGGCCGAGTCTCAGAAGACCAAAAACTGCAGGTCCTGCACTCGAGGGTGAGCACGGAGATTTTCTCCCTCATCGAAGACTCGGACGATTTCCAGACGGCGTTCGCAGCACTGAAAAGTCTCTATGTCCGCCCTGTTAACCAAATCTATGCTCGCTACCAGCTCGCGACGAGACGGCAAGCTCCCGGAGAATCGATGGACGAGTTCTCCGCCGCGCTGCTGATTTTGGGACGAGCCTGCAGCTGCCCGTCGGTGAACGCAAATGAACACACGGACATGTTAATGCGCGATGCTTTTGTGGCAGGTATGCAATCCTCCCAAATCCGCCAAAGACTTCTAGAAAAAGAGTCGCTAGGACTCTCAGAGGCACGGGCCCTAGCAGCCTCCCTAGACGTGGCCGCGCGTAATACCCGCGCCTACGGCCCCGACCGCGCGGCAACCCATTGGGCCCCATACGTACCCATCACGGCAAACCCCCTACCCCCCCCCCGGACACCCCACAGGCTTGCGCGGTCCAAACGCCGAGTCGCACCGGGGGCGCCCGCTGTTATTTCTGCGGCCAGGCGAAACACCCCCGACAGCGCTGCCCGGCCCGCGCAGCAATCTGCAAAAGCTGCGGGAAAAAGGGCCATTATGCGGTTGTGTGCCGGTCCCGCGAGGTCGCCGCCGCCCCGGGAGCACAGGGAGACCTGCAAGCAGTTTACGCGCCCCAACCCCCCCAGCACGCCATGTACGACCCGCAGGCGCAGCCGCTCTGGGTCCCGACCACCGCGGTCCCGGGAGAACTGGGAGCCCTGCACGCTGCCTACGCTCCCCAACCCCCCTCCCCGCAGCCCATGTATGACCCGCCGCCGGCGCTACCGCTTTGGGTCCCGGCCAACACTCTCCACGGAGAGAAGGGAGTTTTCCGCGTCCCTAACGCCACCCTAACCCCCACCCCGCGCCCCACGCCTGACCCGCCGGCGCCACCTACTTGGGCCCCGACCACCGCTGTCCCCGGTGAGGGAGCTCCGCGCGGTCCTAGCGCTCGCGGTCCTAGCGCTCGCGGTCCTAGCGCTCCCCAGCCCCCCCAGCGCACCATGTGCGACCCGCAGACGCCGCCATTTTGGGTCCCGGCCACCACGAGGGGAGGAGGGGCGCCGCCATCTTGGACCGCCCCAGACCTGTACGACGCATGGGGGCGGCCATTTTGTCCACCCCGCCGCCATCTTGTGACCCCCCAGCCACATGCGATGTATGGGGGCAGCCATTTTGCTCATCCCCGTCGCCATCTTGGACGGCAACAACGGACCCCACTCCACTACTACAACCACGGCTCGCTTCGATTACGCTCGATCAAGCTCAGCCCCGGACACTCCAGACGACGACGACAACGGTACTAATAAACGGCCACGAGACGCCATGCCTAGTCGACTCCGGGAGCACGGAAAGCTTTATACACCGCGACACGGTAAGACGCTGTTCCTTGACCACCTATCCCAGCGCACAAAAGATTTGCCTAGCTGCAGGATCCCACTCCGTACAGATCCAGGGATTCTGCATAGTTACCCTAACGGTGCAGGGGAGGGAGTTCAAAAACTACAAACTAAACGTCCTTCCCCAACTCTGTGCCCCCACCTTGCTGGGATTAGATTTCCAATGCAATCTACAGAGCCTTACGTTCAAATTCGGCGGCCCCATACCCCCACTCACTATCTGCGGCCTCGCAACCCTCAAGGTGCAACCCCCGTCCTTGTTTGCGAACCTCACCCCGGATTGCAAACCCGTCGCCACTAGGAGCAGACGGTACAGCGCCCAGGACCGGACCTTCATTCGGTCCGAAGTCCAGCGGCTACTAAAGGAGGGCATAATCCAGGCCAGCAATAGTCCCTGGAGAGCGCAGGTGGTAGTAGTGAAGACAGGGGAGAAACAAAGGATGGTCATTGACTATAGCCAGACCATCAACAGGTACACACAACTAGACGCGTACCCTCTCCCCCGCGTATCCGACATGGTCAATCGGATTGCCCAATATAAAGTCTTCTCCACCGTGGACCTCAAGTCCGCCTACCATCAGCTCCCCATCCGCCCAAGTGACCGCAAGTACACAGCCTTCGAGGCAGACGGGCGATTATACCATTTCCTACGGGTCCCTTTTGGCGTCACAAACGGGGTCTCGGTCTTCCAACGGGAGATGGACCGAATGGTTGATCAACATGGGTTGCGGGCCACGTTCCCGTATCTCGACAATGTAACCATCTGCGGCCACGATCAGCAGGACCATGACGCCAACCTCCAAAAATTCCTCCAGACCGCCAAAGCCTTGAACCTCACGTACAACGAGGGCAAGTGCGTTTTTAGCACCGACCGGCTAGCCATTCTGGGCTACGTAGTGCGCAATGGGATAATAGGCCCCGACCCCGAACGTATGCGCGCACTCATGGAATTTCCCCTCCCGCACTGCCCAAAAGCCCTGAAACGCTGCTTGGGGTTCTTTTCGTACTACGCCCAGTGGGTCCCCCAGTACGCAGACAAGGCCCGCCCCCTAATACAGACCACGACCTTCCCTCTGTCGACAGAGGCTTGCCAGGCCTTCAGCCGCATCAAAGCGGATATCGCAAAGGCCACGATGCGCGCCATCGACGAGTCCCTCCCCTTCCAGGTCGAGAGCGACGCCTCCGACGTAGCTCTAGCGGCCACCCTTAACCAAGCGGGCAGACCCGTGGCCTTTTTCTCCCGGACCCTCCACGCCTCAGAAATCCGCCACTCTTCAGTAGAAAAGGAAGCCCAAGCCATAGTGGAAGCTGTGCGACATTGGAGGCATTACCTGGCCGGCAGGAGATTCACTCTCCTCACGGACCAACGGTCGGTAGCCTTCATGTTCGATAGTGCACAGCGGGGCAAAATTAAAAACGACAAAATCTTAAGGTGGAGGATCGAGCTCTCCACCTTCAACTATGAGGTTTTGTATCGTCCCGGAAAGCTGAACGAGCTGTCCGATGCCCTATCCCGCGGCACATGTGCCAATGCACAAATTAACCGCCTCCAAACCCTCCACGAGGACCTCTGCCACCCGGGGGTCACTCGGTTTTACCACTTCATCAAGTCCCGCAATCTCCCATACTCTTTAGAGGAGGTCCGTACAGTCACAAGGGACTGCCACATCTGCGCGGAATGCAAGCCGCATTTTTTCAGGCCAGATGGAGCGCACCTGATTAAGGCTTCCCGCCCCTTTGAACGCCTCAGTCTCGATTTCAAAGGGCCCCTCCCCTCATATGCAACGCATATTTTCTTAATGTAGTGGACGAATACTCCCGCTTCCCTTTTGCCATTCTCTGTTCTGACATGACCGCGGCCACAGTCATTAAAGCCCTGAACAGCATCTTCACACTGTTCGGTTACCCCGCATACGTCCACAGCGACAGGGGGTCCTCTTTCATGAGTGACGAGCTGCGCCAGTTCCTGCTCAGCAAGGGCATAGCCTCAAGCAGGACGACCAGCTACAACCCCCGGGGGAACGGGCAAGTAGAAAGGGAGAACGGCACGGTCTGGAAGGCCGTCCTACAGGCCCTACGGTCCAGGGACCTCCCAGTTTCACAGTGGCAGGAGGTCCTCCCGGACGCTCTCCATTCCATCCGGTCGTTATTATGTACGAGCACTAATCAAACGCCTCATGAGCGTCTCCTTGTCTTCCCGAGGAGGTCCTCCTCTGGAACGTCGCTGCCGACCTGGCTGGCGGCCCCAGGACCCATCCTGCTCCGAAAGCATGTGCGGGCACATAAGGCGGACCCGTTGGTCGAAAGGGTTCACCTCCTCCACGCGAACCCCCAGTACGCCTACATGGAGTACCCCGACGGCCGACAGGACACGGTCTCCCTGCGGGATCTGGCGCCCGCCGGCAACACGCACACCCCCCCCCGACACCATCAACCCAACCCCCCCCCTTCCTGCCACCGCCGCACCCCGCGACCGCCCCCTTCCCAGGAGGATCGGTTCCCCTCCCCTCAGCACCGACCAAGAATCAAGCCCGAGCTGAAACCGTACGGCTCCTGGAGGCGACAACACTGGTACAAGCACCACCACCACCGCCGGGGCCGAGGCGATCGACACGGACGACCAGACCGCCCGACCGACTCGTGGCGTCGATGTAAAACAAATATGGACTGTTCACAAGAACATTTTGCTTTTCTTCCTATACCCTCTGTAAATAGTTGCAACATGACGAAATTGTTCAATACTGTATTGCCATGTGAATGTTTTGTCCTCCCAGGACCAGCCCTGTAAACCCTTACCACCATACGAAGCATCACCCCGCCGGGTTCATTTTTGACAAGGGGTGAATGTGGTAGTATGTATTGGGGGTCATGTGGGACTGGAAGCCCGAATGTCATTGGCTGACAGATCCCGGGTCCTGGTTGGCCGTTGACCTCTAGCTCAGCCCTGAAGGCGGAGTATAAGAAGCCGGTGTCTTCCCCCGCAGGCCAGTTTACTATCGAGCTGCGGGGGAACAGACACGCTTAATAAAGCCTCATCGACTTCACTCTATTCGTCTCACGGAGTCTTTGTGCGCTACACACAGTAAAAGGCACACAGTAAAAGGCACACACACAGTAAAAGGCACACACACAGTAAAAGACACACACAGTAAAAGACACACAGTAAAAGACACACACACACAGTAAAAGACACACTCAGTAAAAGGCACACACACAGTAAAAGGCACACACACAGTAAAAGACACACACAGTAATAGACACACACACAGTAAAAGACACACACACAGTAATAGACACACACACAGTAAAAGGCACACACACAGTAAAAGGCACACACACAGTAATAGACACACACACAGTAAAAGACACATACAGTAAAAAATCACACACAAACACACAGTAAAAGACACAAACACAGTAAAAAATCACACACAAACACACAGTAAAAGACACAAACACAGTAAAAAAACACAAACACAGTAAAAAAACACAAACACACAGTAAAAGGCACACACACAGTATAAGACATGAACACAGTGAAAGACACAAAAACACAGAGTAAAAGGCACACAAACAGTAAAAGACACAAACACTGAAAGATATACATACACAGTAAAAGACACAAACACAGTAAAAGATACACACACAAACAGAAAAAGACACACAGTAAAAGACACTCACACAATAAAAGACACACACACAGTAATAGACACACACGCAGTAAAAGGTACACGCACACAGTAAAAGGCACACACACAGTAAAAGACACACACACAGTAAAAGACATACACAATAAAAGACACACACACAGTAAAAGGCACACACACAGTAAAAGACACACACACAGTAAAAGACACACACACAGTAAAAGGCACACACACAGTAAAAGACACACACACAGTAAAAGACACACACACAGTAAAAGACACACACACAGTAAAAGACACACTCAGAGTGAAAGACACAAACACACAGTAAAAGACACACACACAGTAAAAGGCACACACACAGTAAAAGACACACACACAGTAAAAGACATACACAATAAAAGACACACACACAGTAAAAGGCACACACACAGTAAAAGACACACACACAGTAAAAGACACACACACAGTAAAAGACACACACACACAGTAAAAGACACACACACAGTAATAGACACACACACAGTAAAAGGCACACACACAGTAAAAGACACACACACAGTAAAAGGCACACACACAGTAAAAGACACACACACACAGTAAAAGACACACACACAGTAATAGACACACACACAGTAAAAGGCACACACACAGTAAAAGACACACACACAGTAAAAGACACACACACAGTAAAAGACACACACACAGTGAAAGACACAAACACACAGTAAAAGACACACACACTAAAAGGCACACACAGTAAAGACACACACACAGTGAAAGACACAAACACACAGTAAAAGACACACACACAGTAAAAGACACACACACAGTGAAAGACACAAACACACAGTAAAAGAAACACACACAGTAAAAGACACACACAGTGAAAGACACACACACACACAGTAAAAAGCCACACACAGTAATAGACACACACACAGTAAAAGGCACACACACAGTAAAAGACACACACACAGTAAAAGACATACACAATAAAAGACACACACACAGTAAAAGGCACACACACAGTAAAAGACACACACACAGTAAAAGGCACACACACAGTAAAAGACACACACACACAGTAAAAGACACACACACAGTAATAGACACACACACAGTAAAAGGCACACACACAGTAAAAGACACACACACAGTAAAAGACACACACAGTAAAAGACACACACACAGTGAAAGACACAAACACACAGTAAAAGACACACACACTAAAAGGCACACACAGTAAAGACACACACACAGTGAAAGACACAAACACACAGTAAAAGACATACACACAGTAAAAGACACACACACAGTGAAAGACACAAACACACAGTAAAAGACACACACACAGTAAAAGACACACACAGTGAAAGACACACACACACACAGTAAAAAGCCACACACAGTAATAGACACACACACAGTAAAAGGCACACACACAGTAAAAGACACACACACAGTAAAAGACACACACAGTGAAAGACACACACACACACAGTAAAAAGCCACACACAGTAATAGACACACACACAGTAAAAGGCACACACACAGTAAAAGACACACACACAGTAAAAGACATACACAATAAAAGACACACACACAGTAAAAGGCACACACACAGTAAAAGACACACACACAGTAAAAGACACACACACAGTAAAAGACACACACACACAGTAAAAGACACACACACACAGTAAAAGACACACACACAGTAAAAGGCACACACACAGTAAAAGACACACACACACAGTAAAAGACACACACACAGTAATAGACACACACACAGTAAAAGGCACACACACAGTAAAAGACACACACACAGTAAAAGACACACACACAGTGAAAGACACAAACACACAGTAAAAGACACACACACTAAAAGGCACACACAGTAAAGACACACACACAGTGAAAGACACAAACACACAGTAAAAGACACACACACAGTAAAAGACACACACACAGTGAAAGACACAAACACACAGTAAAAGACACACACACAGTAAAAGACACACACAGTGAAAGACACACACACACACAGTAAAAAGCCACACACAGTGAAAGACACACACACAGTAAAAGGCACACACACAGTAAAAGACACACATACAGTAAAAGACACACACAGTAAAAGACACACACACAGTAATAGACACACACACAGTAAAAGGCACACACACAGTGAAAGACACAAACACACAGTAAAAGACACACACACAGTAAAAGGCACACACAGTGAAAGACACACACACACACAGTAAAAGGCACACACAGTGAAAGACACACACACAGTAAAAGGCACACACACAGTAAAAGGCACACATACAGTAAAAGACACACACACAGTAAAAGGCACACACAGTAAAAGGCACACACACAGTGAAAGACACAAACACACAGTAAAAGACACACACACAGTAAAAGGCACACACAGTGAAAGACACACACACACACAGTAAAAGGCACACACAGTGAAAGACACACACACAGTAAAAGGCACACACACAGTAAAAGGCACACACACAGTAAAAGACACACACACAGTAAAAGGCACACACAGTAAAAGGCACACACACAGTGAAAGACACAAACACACAGTAAAAGGCACACATACAGTAAAAGGCACACACAGTGAAAGACACACACACACACACAGTAAAAGGCACACACAGTAAAAGGCACACACACAGTAAAAGGCACACACACAGTAATAGACACACACACAGTAAAAGGCACATACAGTAAAAGACACACACACAGTAAAAGACACACACACAGTAAAAGACACACACACAGTAAAAGACATACACAATAAAAGACACACACACAGTAAAAGGCACACACACAGTAAAAGGCACACACACAGTAAAAGACACACACACAGTGAAAGACACACATACAGTAAAAGACACACACACAGTGAAAGACACACATACAGTAAAAGACACACACACAGTAAAAGACATGATGCACGATCAATGACCACTAAAGCGAGGTTGTAGTCCAACTGAAGGCTTTAATAAGCTAGATGTTTCCTGCAGCAGCTCAGGTACATGATGAGGGCTGCTGGGGCGGCACGGGTTCTTATACCCCGTCTAGCAGGGCGGAGCTACCATACATCCTAACTAATAGAAGGCATCCAGTTTCCACCAATGGTGCTGCAGCCTATCAGGTACCGTAATACCTATAATACCACAAGACACAATCACAGTCACAAACACAGTGAAAGATATACACACACACAGTGAAAGACACACACACACATTAAAAGACACACACACACAGTAAAAGACACGCACACACAGTGAAAGATATACACACACAGTAAAAGACACACACACAGTAAAAGACACACACACAGTGAAAGATATACACACACAGTAAAAGACACACACACACAGTAAAAGACACACACACACAGTAAAAGACACACACACACAGTGAAAGATATACACACACAGTGAAAGACACACACACATTAAAAGACACACACACACAGTAAAAGACACACACACAGTAAAAGACACATACACACACAGTAAAAGACACACACACAGTAAAAGACACACACACAGTGAAAGATATACACACACAGTGAAAGATATACACACACATTAAAAGACACACACACACAGTAAAAGACACACACACACAGTAAAAGACACACACACACAGTGAAAGACACACACACACAGTGAAAGACACACACACACAGTGAAAGATATACACACACAGTGAAAGACACACACACATTAAAAGACACACACACACAGTAAAAGACACACACACAGTAAAAGACACATACACACACAGTAAAAGACACACACACAGTGAAAGACACACACACAGTGAAAGATATACACACACAGTGAAAGATACACACACACAGTGAAAGACACACACACACAGTGAAAGATATACACACACAGTGAAAGACACACACACATTAAAAGACACACACACACAGTAAAAGACACACACACAGTAAAAGACACATACACACACAGTAAAAGACACACACACAGTGAAAGATATACACACACAGTAAAAGACACACACACACAGTGAAAGACACACACACACAGTGAAAGATATACACACACAGTGAAAGACACACACACATTAAAAGACACACACACACAGTAAAAGACACACACACAGTAAAAGACACATACACACACAGTAAAAGACACACACACAGTAAAAGACACACACACAGTGAAAGATATACACACACAGTGAAAGATATACACACACATTAAAAGACACACACACAGTAAAAGACACACACACACAGTAAAAGACACACACACACAGTAAAAGACACACACACACAGTAAAAGACACACACACAGTAAAAGACACACACACAGTGAAAGACACACACACAGTGATATACACACACAGTGAAAGATACACACACAGTAAAAGACACACACACACACACAGTAAAAGACACACACACAGTGAAAGATATACACACACAGTGAAAGATATACACACAGTAAAAGACACACACACAGTAAAAGACACACACAGTGAAAGATATACACACACAGTAAAAGACACACACACAGTGAAAGACACACACACACAGTGAAAGACACACACACACACAGTAAAAGACACACACACAGTAAAATACACACACACAGTGAAAGATATACACACACAGTGAAAGATATACACACAGTGAAAGACACAACGGATTAAGACACATTCAGACGAGGTAAATAACACACACTGTATAAAATATATACACACACATTGGATCAAACATCTGCCCAAATATATATATATAAATTATCCATCAGATGTCATTGGGCAGAGGTTCTAAGCCATCAGGATATAAAAATTAGAATCTGAGAGGGCGAATGAGCTGCATACTGGACGTCAGATAGTTTGAAATACTTTGCACAGACTGGTGGATGGTGTGGGATGTACAGTGGCTCCAGTGGCCGACAGTGCATGTGTACAGGTCACAGACTCACCACGGGACGGGGGAGGTCACACAAACCATGTCCATGCCCATTCGCCACAGAGCAATCCATTCACTACCCCCCCCCCCCCCCCCTGGCTCCTTCCCGTACCTCCCACTCGCACAACCAAAATAATCCCTGCAGAGATCAACTCCGGACTCGGGCACATTGACCGTGACCCTGAGCTCTCTCTCGCTCAGTGCCCCGGTCGCTATGACGCACCCACTGTGACCCAATGGGGAGGTAATGCTGTACCCCGGGTGCTGGAAATAAAATTTGGCAGAGATGCTGCCCACCCCTCGAAGAGACATCAAAACAGCGCCGGGAGCAGTTTTTGTCCAGTTTCAGTGCCTTATACTTTATTCTACGCAACCCAAACACACACACAGCAAGAAATAAGCCCAACAACTATTGTAACCTGCTCAGTAACTAAAGGACCATTAACTGCAGTTTCCAAAATGCCTTGCTCGTACCATGAACTCAGTGTCTTGTCCGAACTAGCCCAGGCTTCTGTAGGTTTGCACACAGGCATTTCCTTTGCAAACACTCACAGACACACAAGTGTGGACACATACACGCAGACACACACGGGCGCAGACACATACACAGAGACATACTCATGGACACAGACACGCACATGGACACAGACACACACACAGCCACACACACGGACACAGACACACACATGGACACAGACACACACACAGCCAAACACACAGACACACATGGACACAGACACACACATGGACACAGACACACACACAGCCACACACACGGACACAGACACACACACAGACACACACACGGACACAGACACACACACGGACACACACACATGGACACAGACACACACACACGGACACAGACACACATGGACACAGACACACACACACACGGACACAGACACACACACAGACACGCACACGGACACAGGCACACATGGACACAGACACACAGGCACACAAAGCGACACACACACACAGACATACACACGGACACAGACACACACACAGGCACGCACACGGACACAGACACATATGGCTGCAGACACACACACACTGGCACAGACTCGCACGGGCGCAGACACATACACACAGACACACACACATACGCACACACACAGGCACACACACACAGACACACGGACACAGACACACACACGGGTGCAGACACATACACACACATGGACACAGACACACAGACACACACATGGACACAGGCACACACACGGACACAGACACACATGGACACAGACACATACACACATACGCACACACTTAGGCACACACACACAGACACACACATACGCAAACACACACACACAGACTCAAAATGGCAGACACATGTGATCGCAGACACAGACACACATGGACACAGACACACACAGACACACACACACAGACACACACGGGCACAGATACACACACAGATACGCAGACACACACGGACGCAGACACACATGGACGCACACACACACAGACTCAAAATGGCACCGACACACACATAGACATACATGATCGCAGACACAGACACACGGGCACAGACACACACACAGACACACACACACAGACACACACACACAGACACACACGTACGCACACACGGACGCAGACACACACACACAGACTCAAAATGGCGCAGACACACATGATAGCAGACACAGACACACATGGACACAGACTCACACACAGACGCAGACACATGTGTGGACATACTGGCGCAGACTCACAATGGCACAGACACGCACAGAAACACACAGACCCAAACGCAGACACACACACACATTGAGACACACACACAATGCTTACCTGCAAGCTATTCCCACTGCGTTCTCTTACCAGCCAGCATTGCAGTCGCCCCACAGCGTACTCACTCCATGATCCCTTACTGCCAGACAGGAACACTCTGAATGCTGGGGCGAGCCATTTAGCTAATGTCCAACAGAAAGATCACTTCAAGGCTGTTACCGGGGACCGATCAGTGTGTGCAGTTAGCGAGCACCTCCTGCTCTGTCCCTGTGAGCAGGGCTCCCTTAACCCTTTCCCTGCAGCTGGTTCCTATCCGGTTTCTACTTGTCTATTGGTGAAGCCTGACAGGTGGGCGGAGTTTTTACCAACTTCCTCACCCTGACCTGGACAGGTACAATAAGTTTTACTCTGTATCTAACCCCGTGCTGTCCCTGTCCTGGGAGTGTTTGATGGGGACAGTGTAGAGGGAGCTTTACTCTGTATCTAACTCCGTGCTGTACCTGTCCTGGGAGTGTTCGATGGGGACAGTGTAGAGGGAGCTTTACTCTGTATCTCACCCCATGCTGTACCTGTCCTGGGAGTGTTTGATGGGGACAGTGTAGAGGGAGCTTTACTCTGTATCTGACCCCGTGCTGTACCTGTCCAGTGAGTGTTTGATGGGGACAGTGTAGAGGGAGCTTTAGTCTGTATCTAACCCCGTGCTGTACCTGTCCTGGGAGTGTTTGATGGGGACAGTGTAGGGGGAGCTTTACTCTGTATCTAACCCCGTGCTGTACCTGTCCTGGGAGTGTTTGATGGGGACAGTGTAGAGGGAGCTTTACTCTGTATCTGACCCCGTGCTGTACCTGTCCAGTGAGTGTTTGATGGGGACAGTGTAGAGGGAGCTTTAGTCTGTATCTAACCCCGTGCTGTACCTGTCCTGGGAGTGTTTGATGGGGACAGTGTAGAGGGAGCTTTACTCTGTATCTAACCCCGTGCTGTACCTGTCCTGGGAGTGTTTGATGTGGACAGTGTAGAGGGAGGTTTACTCTGTATCTAACCCCGTGCTGTACCTGTCCTGGGAGTGTTTGATGGGGACAGTGTAGAGGGAGCTTTACTCTGTATCTAACCCCGTGCTGTACCTGTCCTGGGAGTGTTTGATGGGGACAGTGTAGAGGGAGCTTTACTCTGGATCTAACCCCGTGCTGTACCTGTCCTGGGAGTGTTTGATGTGGACAGTGTAGAGGGAGGTTTACTCTGTATCTAACCCCGTGCTGTACCTGTCCTGGGAGTGTTTGATGGGGGCAGTGTAGAGGGAGCTTTACTCTGTATCTGACCCCGTGCTGTACCTGTCCAGTGAGTGTTTGATGGGGACAGTGTAGAGGGAGCTTTACTCTGTATCTAACCCCGTGCTGTACCTGTCCTGCGTGTGTTTGATGGGGACAGTGTAGAGGGAGCTTTACTCTGTATCTAACCCCGTGCTGTACCTGTCCTGGGAGTGTTTGATGGGGACAGTGTAGAGGGAGCTTTACTTTGTATCTAACCGCGTGCTGTACCTGTCCAGTGAGTGTTTGATGATGAAGTGTAGAGGGAGCTTTACTCTGTATCTAACCCCGTGCTGTACCTGTCCTGCGAGTGTTTGATGGGGACAGTGTAGAGGGAACTTTACTCTGTATCTAACCCCGTGCTGTATCTGTCCTGCGAGTGTTTGATAGGGACAGTGTAGAGGGAGCTTTACTCTGTATCTAACCCCGTGCTGTACCTGTCCTGCGAGTGTTTGATGGGGACAGTGTTGAAGGAGCTTTACTCTGTATCTAACCCCGTGCTGTACCTGTCCTCGGTGTGTTTGATGGGGACAGTGTAGATGGAGCTTTAGTCTGTATCTAACCCCGTGCTGTGCCTGTCCTGGGAGTGTTTGATGGGGACAGTATGGAGGGAGCTTTACTCTGTATCTAACCCCGTGCTGTACCTTTCCTGGGAGTGTTTGATGGGGACAGTATGGAGGGAGCTTTACTCTGTATCTAACCCCGTGCTGCACCTGTCCTGGGAGTGTTTGATGGGGACAGTATAGAGGGAGCTTTACTCTGTATCTAACCCCGTGCTGCACCTGTCCTGGGAATGTTTGATGAGGACAGTGCAGAGGGAGCTTTACTCTGTATCTAACCCCGTGCTGTACCTGTCCTGGGAGTGTTTGATAGGGACAGTGTAGAGGGAGCTTTACTCTGTATCCATCCCTGTGCTGTACCTGTCCTGGGAGTGTTTGATAGGGACAGTGTAGAGGGAGCTTTAGTCTGTATCTAACCCCGTGCTGTGCCTGTCCTGGGAGGGTTTGATTGGGACAGTGTAGAGGGAGCTTTACTCTGTATCTAACCCCGTGCTGTACCTGCCCTGGGAGTGTTTGATGGGGACAGTGTAGAGGGAGCTTTACTCTGTATCTAACCCCGTGCTGTACCTGTCCTGGGAGTGTTTGATGGGGACAGTATGGAGGGAGCTTTACTCTGTATCTAACCCCGTGCTGCACCTGTCCTGGGAGTGTTTGATGGGGACAGTATAGAGGGAGCTTTACTCTGTATCTAACCGCGTGCTGTACCTGTCCTGGGAGTGTTTGATGGGGGCAGTGTAGAGGGAGCTTTACTCTGTATCTAACCGCGTGCTGTACCTGTCCTGGGAGTGTTTGATAGGGACAGTGTAGAGGGAGCTTTACTTTGTATCCATCTCTGTGCTGTACCTATCCTGGGAGTGTTTGATGGGGACAGCGTAGAGGGAGCTTTACTCTGAATCTAACCCCGTGCTGTACCTGCCCTGGGAGTGTTTGATGGGGATAGTGTAGAGGGAGCTTTACTCTGTATCTAACCTCGTGCTGTACCTGTCCTGGGAGTGTTTGATGGGGACAGTGTAGAGGGAGCTTTACTCTGTTACTAACCCCGTGCTGTACCTGTCCTGGGAGTGTTTGATGGGGACAGTGTAGAGGGAGCTTTACTCTGTATCTAACCCCGTGCTGTACCAGTCCTGGGAGTGTTTGATGGGGACAGTGTAGAGGGAGCTTTTTCTGTATCTAACCCCGTGCTGTACCTGTCCTTGGTGTGTTTGATGGGGACAGTGTAGAGGGAGCTTTACTTTGTATCCATCCCCGTGCTGTACCTGTCCTGGAAGTGTATGATGGGGATAGAGTACTGCGAGCTTTACTCTGTATCCATCCCCGTGCTGTACATGCCCTGGGAGTGTTTGATGGGGACAGTGTAGAGGGAGCTTTACTCTGAATCTAACCCCGTGCTGTACCTGTCCTGGGAGTGTTTGATGGGCCAGTGTAGAGGGAGCTTTACTCTATATCTAACCCCGTGCTGTACCTGTCCTTGGAGTGTTTGATGGGGACAGTGTAGAGGGAGCTTTACTCTGTATCCATCCCCGTGCTGTACCTGTCCTGGGAGTGTTTGATGGGGATAGTGTAGAGGGAGCTTTACTCTGTATCCATCCCCGTGCTGTACATGTCCTGGGAGTGTTTGATGGGGACAGTGTAGAGGGAGCTTTACTCTGAATCTAACCCCGTGCTGTACCTGTCCTGGGAGTGTTTGATGGGGACAGTGTAGAGGGAGCTTTAGTCTGTATCTAACCCCGTGCTGTGCTTGTCCTGGGAGTGTTTGATGGGGACAGTGTAGAGGGAGCTTTACTCTGTATCTAACCCCGTGCTGTACCTGCCCTGGGAGTGTTTGATGGGGACAGTGTAGAGGGAGCTTTACTCTGTAGCTAACCCCGTGCTGTACCTGTCCTGGGAGTGTTTGATGGGGACAGTATGGAGGGAGCTTTACTCTGTATCTAACCCCGTGCTGCACCTGTCCTGGGAGTGTTTGATGGGGATAGAGTACTGCGAGCTTTACTCTGTATCCATCCCCGTGCTGTACATGCCCTGGGAGTGTTTGATGGGGACAGTGTAGAGGGAGCTTTACTCTGAATCTAACCCCGTGCTGTACCTGTCCTGGGAGTGTTTGATGGGCCAGTGTAGAGGGAGCTTTACTCTATATCTAACCCCGTGCTGTACCTGTCCTTGGAGTGTTTGATGGGGACAGTGTAGAGGGAGCATTACTCTGTATCCATCCCCGTGCTGTACGTGTCCTGGGAGTGTTTGATGGGGATAGTGTAGAGGGAGCTTTACTCTGTATCTAACCCCGTGCTGTACCAGTCCTGGGAGTGTTTGATGGGGACAGTGTAGAGGGAGCTTTTTCTGTATCTAACCCCGTGCTGTACCTGTCCTTGGTGTGTTTGATGGGGACAGTGTAGAGGGAGCTTTACTCTGTATCCATCCCCGTGCTGTACCTGTCCTGGAAGTGTATGATGGGGATAGAGTACTGCGAGCTTTACTCAGTATCCATCCCCGTGCTGTACATGCCCTGGGAGTGTTTGATGGGGACAGTGTAGAGGGAGCTTTACTCTGAATCTAACCCCGTGCTGTACCTGTCCTGGGAGTGTTTGATGGGCCAGTGTAGAGGGAGCTTTACTCTATATCTAACCCCGTGCTGTACCTGTCCTTGGAGTGTTTGATGGGGACAGTGTAGAGGGAGCTTTACTCTGTATCCATCCCCGTGCTGTACCTGTCCTGGGAGTGTTTGATGGGGATAGCGTAGAGGGAGCTTTACTCTGTATCCATCCCCGTGCTGTACATGTCCTGGGAGTGTTTGATGGGGACAGTGTAGAGGGAGCTTTACTCTGAATCTAACCCCGTGCTGTACCTGTCCTGGGAGTGTTTGATGGGGACAGTGTAGAGGGAGCTTTAGTCTGTATCTAACCCCGTGCTGTGCTTGTCCTGGGAGTGTTTGATGTGGACAGTGTAGAGGGAGCTTTACTCTGTATCTAACCCCGTGCTGTACCTGCCCTGGGAGTGTTTGATGGGGACAGTGTAGAGGGAGCTTTACTCTGTAGCTAACCCCGTGCTGTACCTGTCCTGGGAGTGTTTGATGGGGACAGTATGGAGGGAGCTTTACTCTGTATCTAACCCCGTGCTGCACCTGTCCTGGGAGTGTTTGATGGGGATAGAGTACTGCGAGCTTTACTCTGTATCCATCCCCGTGCTGTACATGCCCTGGGAGTGTTTGATGGGGACAGTGTAGAGGGAGCTTTACTCTGAATCTAACCCCGTGCTGTACCTGTCCTGGGAGTGTTTGATGGGCCAGTGTAGAGGGAGCTTTACTCTATATCTAACCCCGTGCTGTACCTGTCCTTGGAGTGTTTGATGGGGACAGTGTAGAGGGAGCATTACTCTGTATCCATCCCCGTGC
Organism: Scyliorhinus torazame; assembly: GCF_047496885.1. NCBI lineage: Eukaryota > Metazoa > Chordata > Chondrichthyes > Carcharhiniformes > Scyliorhinidae > Scyliorhinus > Scyliorhinus torazame. The sequence goes on from NC_092728.1 coordinate 23,967,072, forward strand.
TGTACCTGTCCTGGGAGTGTTTGATGGGGATAGTGTAGAGGGAGCTTTACTCTGTATCTAACCCCATGCTGTACCTGTCCTGTTAATGTTTGATGAGGACAGTGCAGAGGGAGCTTTACCATGTATCTAACCACGTGCTGTACCTGTCCTGGGAGTGTTTGATGGGGGCAGTGTAGAGGGAGCTTTACTCTGTATCTAACCCCGTGCTGTACCTGTCCTGCGAGTGTTTGATAGGGACAGTGTAGAGGGAGCTTTACTCTGTATCCATCACTGTGCTGTACCTGTCCTGGGGGTGTTTGATGGGGACAGCGTCGAGGGAGCTTTACTCTGTATCTAACCCCGTGCTGTACCTGTCCTGGGAGTGTTTGATGGGGACAGTGTAGAGGGAGCTTTACTCTGTATCTAACCTCGTGCTGTACCTGTCCTGGGAGTGTTTGTTGGGGATGGTGTAGAGGGAGCTTTACTCAGTTACTAACCCCGTGCTGTACCTGTCCTGGGAATGTTTGATGGGGACAGTGGAGAGGGAGCTTTACTCTGTATCTAACCCCGTGCTGTACCTGTCCTGGGACTGTTTGATGGGGACAGTGTAGAGGGAACTTTTTCTGTGTCTAACCCCGTGCTGTACCTGTCCTGGGAGTGTTTGATGAAGACAGTGCAGAGGGAGCTTTACTCTGTATCTAACCCCGTGCTGTACCTGTCCTGGGAGTGTTTGATGGGGACAGTGTAGAGGGAGCTTTACTCTGTATCTAACCCCGTGCTGTACCTGTCCTTGGAGTGTTTGATGGGGACAGTGTAGAGGAAGTTGTACTCTGTATCCATCCCCGTGCTGTACCTATCCTGGGAGTGTTTGATGGGGATAGTGTAGAGGGAGCTTTACTCTGTATCCATCCCCGTGCTGTACATGTCCTGGGAGTGTTTGATGGGGACAGTGTAGAGGGAGCTTTACTCTGAATCTAACTCCGTGCTGTACCTGTCCTGGGAGTGTTTGTTGGCACAGTGTAGAGGGAGCTTTTCTCTGTATCTAACCCCGTTTTCTTCCTGTCCTGGGAGTGTTTGATGGGGACAGTGTAGAGGGAGCTTTACTCTGTATCTAACCCGTGCTGTAACTGTCCTCGGAGTCTTTGATGGGGACACTGTAGACGGAGTTTTACTCTGTATCTAACCCCGTGCTGTTCCTGTCCTGGGAGTGTTTGATGGGGACAGTGTAGAGGGAGCTTTACTCTGTATCTAACCCCGTGCTGTACCTGTCCTGGGAGTGTTTGATGGGGACAGTGTAGAGGGAGTTTTACTCTGTATCCATCCCCGTGCTGTACCTGTCCTGGGAGTGTTTGATGGGGATAGTGTAGAGGGAGCTTTACTCTGTATCCATCCCCGTGCTGTACATGTCCCGGGAGTGTTTGATGGGGACAGTGTAGAGGGAGCTTTACTCTGAATCTAACCCCGTGCTGTACCTGTCCTGTTAATGTTTGATGAGGACAGTGCAGAGGGAGCTTTACCATGTATCTAACCACGTGCTGTACCTGTCCTGGGAGTGTTTGATGGGGGCAGTGTAGAGGGAGCTTTACTCTGTATCTAACCCCGTGCTGTACCTGTCCTGGGAGTGTTTGATAGGGACAGTGTAGAGGGAGCTTTACTCTGTATCCATCCCTGTGCTGTACCTGTCCTGGGGGTGTTTGATGGGGACAGCGTCGAGGGAGCTTTACTCTGTATCTAACCCCGTGCTGTACCTGTCCTGGGAGTGTTTGATAGGGACAGTGTAGAGGGCGCTTTACTCTGTATCTAACCTCGTGCTGTACCTGTCCTGTGAGTGTTTGTTGGGGATGGTGTAGAGGGAGCTTTACTCTGTTACTAACCCCGTGCTGTACCTGTCCTGGGAATGTTTGATGGGGACAGTGGAGAGGGAGCTGTACTCTGTATCTAACCCCGTGCTGTACCTGTCCTGGGACTGTTTGATGGGGACAGTGTAGAGGGAGCTTTTTCTGTGTCTAACCCCGTGCTGTACCTGTCCTGGGAGTGTTTGATGGGGACAGTGTAGAGGGAGCTTTACTCTGTATCTGACCCCGTGCTGTACCTGTCCAGTGAGTGTTTGATGGGGACAGTGTAGAGGGAGCTTTAGTCTGTATCTAACCCCGTGCTGTACCTGTCCTGGGAGTGTTTGATGGGGACAGTGTAGAGGGAGCTTTACTCTGTATCTAACCCCGTGCTGTACCTGTCCTGGGAGTGTTTGATGTGGACAGTGTAGAGGGAGGTTTACTCTGTATCTAACCCCGTGCTGTACCTGTCCTGGGAGTGTTTGATGGGGACAGTGTAGAGGGAGCTTTACTCTGTATCTAACCCCGTGCTGTACCTGTCCTGGGAGTGTTTGATGGGGACAGTGTAGAGGGAGTTTACTCTGGATCTAACCCCGTGCTGTACCTGTCCTGGGAGTGTTTGATGTGGACAGTGTAGAGGGAGGTTTACTCTGTATCTAACCCCGTGCTGTACCTGTCCTGGGAGTGTTTGATGGGGGCAGTGTAGAGGGAGCTTTACTCTGTATCTGACCCCGTGCTGTACCTGTCCAGTGAGTGTTTGATGGGGACAGTGTAGAGGGAGCTTTACTCTGTATCTAACCCCGTGCTGTACCTGTCCTGCGAGTGTTTGATGGGGACAGTGTAGAGGGAGCTTTACTCTGTATCTAACCCCGTGCTGTACCTGTCCTGGGAGTGTTTGATGGGGACAGTGTAGAGGGAACTTTACTCTGTATCTAACCCCGTGCTGTAGCTGTCCTAGGAGTGTTTGATGGGGACAGTGTAGAGGTAGCTTTACTCTGTATCTAACCCCGTGCTGTACCTGTCCTGGGAGTGTTTGATGGGGACAGGGTAGAGGGAGCTTTACTTTGTATCTAACCGCGTGCTGTACCTGTCCAGTGAGTGTTTGATGATGAAGTGTAGAGGGAGCTTTACTCTGTATCTAACCCCGTGATGTACCTGTCCTGCGAGTGTTTGATGGGGACAGTGTAGAGGGAACTTTACTCTGTATCTAACCCCGTGCTGTATCTGTCCTGCGAGTGTTTGATAGGGACAGTGTAGAGGCAGCTTTACTCTGTATCTAACCCCGTGCTGTACCTGTCCTGCGAGTGTTTGATGGGGACAGTGTAGAAGGAGTTTTACTCTGTATCTAACCCCGTGCTGTACCTGTCCTCGGTGTGTTTGATGGGGACAGTGTAGATGGAGCTTTAGTCTGTATCTAACCCCGTGCTGTGCCTGTCCTGGGAGTGTTTGATGGGGACAGTATGGAGGGAGGTTTCCTCTGTATCTAACCCCGTGCTGTACCTTTCCTGGGAGTGTTTGATGGGGACAGTATGGAGGGAGCTTTACTCTGTATCTAACCCCGTGCTGCACCTGTCCTGGGAGTGTTTGATGGGGACAGTATAGAGGGAGCTTTACTCTGTATCTAACCCCGTGCTGCACCTGTCCTGGGAATGTTTGATGAGGACAGTGCAGAGGGAGCTTTACTCTGTATCTAACCACGTGCTGTACCTGTCCTGGGAGTGTTTGATAGGGACAGTGTAGAGGGAGCTTTACTCTGTATCCATCCCTGTGCTGTACCTGTCCTGGGAGTGTTTGATAGGGACAGTGTAGAGGGAGCTTTAGTCTGTATCTAACCCCGTGCTGTACCTGCCCTGGGAGTGTTTGATGGGGACAGTGTAGAGGGAGCTTTACTCTGTATCTAACCCCGTGCTGTACCTGTCCTGGGAGTGTTTGATGGGGACAGTATGGAGGGAGCTTTACTCTGTATCTAACCCCGTGCTGCACCTGTCCTGGGAGTGTTTGATGGGGACAGTATAGAGGGAGCTTTACTCTGTATCTAACCGCGTGCTGTACCTGTCCTGGGAGTGTTTGATGGGGGCAGTGTAGAGGGAGCTTTGCTCTGTATCTAACCGCGTGCTGTACCTGTCCTGGGAGTGTTTGATAGGGACAGTGTAGAGGGAGCTTTACTTTGTATCCATCTCTGTGCTGTACCTATCCTGGGAGTGTTTGATGGGGACAGCGTAGAGGGAGCTTTACTCTGAATCTAACCCCGTGCTGTACCTGCCCTGGGAGTGTTTGATGGGGATAGTGTAGAGGGAGCTTTACTCTGTATCTAACCTCGTGCTGTACCTGTCCTGGGAGTGTTTGATGGGGACAGTGTAGAGGGAGCTTTACTCTGTATCTAACCCCGTGCTGTACATGCCCTGGGAGTGTTTGATGGGGACAGTGTAGAGGGAGCTTTTTCTGTATCTAACCCCGTGCTGTACCTGTCCTTGGTGTGTTTGATGGGGACAGTGTAGAGGGAGCTTTACTCTGTATCCATCCCCGTGCTGTACCTGTCCTGGAAGTGTATGATGGGGATAGAGTACTGCGAGCTTTACTCTGTATCCATCCCCGTGCTGTCCATGCCCTGGGAGTGTTTGATGGGGACAGTGTAGAGGGAGCTTTACTCTTAATCTAACCCCGTGCTGTACCTGTCCTGGGAGTGTTTGATGGGCCAGTGTAGAGGGAGCTTTACTCTATATCTAACCCCGTGCTGTACCTGTCCTTGGAGTGTTTGATGGGGACAGTGTAGAGGGAGCTTTACGCTGTATCCATCCCCGTGCTGTACCTGTCCTGGGAGTGTTTGATGGGGATAGTGTAGAGGGAGCTTTACTCTGTATCCATCCCCGTGCTGTACATGTCCTGGGAGTGTTTGATGGGGACAGTGTAGAGGGAGCTTTACTCTGAATCTAACCCCGTGCTGTACCTGTCCTGGGAGTGTTTGATGGGGACAGTGTAGAGGGAGCTTTAGTCTGTATCTAACCCCGTGCTGTGCTTGTCCTGGGAGTGTTTGATGGGGACAGTGTAGAGGGAGCTTTACTCTGTATCTAACCCCGTGCTGTACCTGCCCTGGGAGTGTTTGATGGGGACAGTGTAGAGGGAGCTTTACTCTGTAGCTAACCCCGTGCTGTACCTGTCCTGGGAGTGTTTGATGGGGACAGTATGGAGGGAGCTTTACTCTGTATCTAACCCCGTGCTGCACCTGTCCTGGGAGTGTTTGATGGGGACAGTATAGAGGGAGCTTTACTCTGTATCTAACCCCGTGCTGTACCTGTCCTGTTAATGTTTGATGAGGACAGTGCAGAGGGAGCTTTACCATGTATCTAACCACGTGCTGTACCTGTCCTGGGAGTGTTTGATGGGGGCAGTGTAGAGGGAGCTTTACTCTGTATCTAACCCCGTGCTGTACCTGTCCTGGGAGTGTTTGATAGGGACAGTGTAGAGGGAGCTTTACTCTGTATCCATCCCTGTGCTGTACCTGTCCTGGGGGTGTTTGATGGGGACAGCGTCGAGGGAGCTTTACTCTGTATCTAACCCCGTGCTGTACCTGTCCTGGGAGTGTTTGATAGGGACAGTGTAGAGGGAGCTTTACTCTGTATCTAACCTCGTGCTGTACCTGTCCTGGGAATGTTTGATGGGGACAGTGGAGAGGGAGCTTTACTCTGTATCTAACCCCGTGCTGTACCTGTCCTGGGACTGTTTGATGGGGACAGTGTAGAGGGAGCTTTTTCTGTGTCTAACCCCGGGCTGTACCTGTCCTGGGAGTGTTTGATGAAGACAGTGCAGAGGGAGCTTTACTCTGTATCTAACCCCGTGCTGTACCTGTCCTGGGAGTGTTTGATGGGGACAGTGTAGAGGGAGCTTTACTCTGTATCTAACCCCGTGCTGTACCTGTCCTTGGAGTGTTTGATGGGGACAGTGTAGAGGGAGTTGTACTCTGTATCCATCCTCGTGCTGTACCTATCCTGGGAGTGTTTGATGGGGATAGTGTAGAGGGAGCTTTACTCTGTATCCATCCCCGTGCTGTACATGTCCTGGGAGTGTTTGATGGGGACAGTGTAGAGGGAGCTTTACTCTGAATCTAACCCCGTGCTGTACCTGTCCTGGGAGTGTTTGTTGGCACAGTGTAGAGGGAGCTTTTCTCTGTATCTAACCCCGTTTTGATCCTGTCCTGGGAGTGTTTGATGGGGACAGTGTAGAGGGAGCTTTACTCTGTATCTAACCCCGTGCTGTAACTGTCCTCAGAGTCTTTGATGGGGACAGTGTAGACGGAGTTTTACTCTGTATCTAACCCCGTGCTGTTCCTGTCCTGGGAGTGTTTGATGGGGACAGTGTAGAGGGAGTTTTACTCTGTATCCATCCCCGTGCTGTACCTGTCCTGGGAGTGTTTGATGGGGATAGTGTAGAGGGAGCTTTACTCTGTATCCATCCCCGTGCTGTACATGTCCCGGGAGTGTTTGATGGGGACAGTGTAGAGGGAGCTTTACTCTTAATCTAACCCCGTGCTGTACCTGTCCTGGGATTGTTTGATGGGCCAGTGTAGAGGGAGCTTTACTCTATATCTAACCCCGTGCTGTACCTGTCCTTGGAGTGTTTGATGGGGACAGTGTAGAGGGAGCTTTACTCTGTATCCATCCCCGTGCTGTACCTGTCCTGGGAGTGTTTGATGGGGATAGTGTAGAGGGAGCTTTACTCTGTATCCATCCCCGTGCTGTACATGTCCTGGGAGTGTTTGATGGGGACAGTGTAGAGGGAGCTTTACTCTGAATCTAACCCCGTGCTGTACCTGTCCTGGGAGTGTTTGATGGGGACAGTGTAGAGGGAGCTTTAGTCTGTATCTAACCCCGTGCTGTGCTTGTCCTGGGAGTGTTTGATGGGGACAGTGTAGAGGGAGCTTTACTCTGTATCTAACCCCGTGCTGTACCTGCCCTGGGAGTGTTTGATGGGGACAGTGTAGAGGGAGCTTTACTCTGTAGCTAACCCCGTGCTGTACCTGTCCTGGGAGTGTTTGATGGGGACAGTATGGAGGGAGCTTTACTCTGTATCTAACCCCGTGCTGCACCTGTCCTGGGAGTGTTTGATGGGGACAGTATAGAGGGAGCTTTACTCTGTATCTAACCCCGTGCTGTACCTGTCCTGTTAATGTTTGATGAGGACAGTGCAGAGGGAGCTTTACCATGTATCTAACCACGTGCTGTACCTGTCCTGGGAGTGTTTGATGGGGGCAGTGTAGAGGGAGCTTTACTCTGTATCTAACCCCGTGCTGTACCTGTCCTGGGAGTGTTTGATGGGGACAGTGTAGAGGGAGCTTTACTCTGTATCCATCCCTGTGCTGTACCTGTCCTGGGGGTGTTTGATGGGGACAGCGTCGAGGGAGCTTTACTCTGTATCTAACCCCGTGCTGTACCTGTCCTGGGAGTGTTTGATAGGGACAGTGTAGAGGGAGCTTTACTCTGTATCTAACCTCGTGCTGTACCTGTCCTGGGAATGTTTGATGGGGACAGTGGAGAGGGAGCTTTACTCTGTATCTAACCCCGTGCTGTACCTGTCCTGGGACTGTTTGATGGGGACAGTGTAGAGGGAGCTTTTTCTGTGTCTAACCTCGGGCTGTACCTGTCCTGGGAGTGTTTGATGAAGACAGTGCAGAGGGAGCTTTACTCTGTATCTAACCCCGTGCTGTACCTGTCCTGGGAGTGTTTGATGGGGACAGTGTAGAGGGAGCTTTACTCTGTATCTAACCCCGTGCTGTACCTGTCCTTGGAGTGTTTGATGGGGACAGTGTAGAGGGAGTTGTACTCTGTATCCATCCCCGTGCTGTACCTATCCTGGGAGTGTTTGATGGGGATAGTGTAGAGGGAGCTTTACTCTGTATCCATCCCCGTGCTGTACATGTCCTGGGAGTGTTTGATGGGGACAGTGTAGAGGGAGCTTTACTCTGAATCTAACCCCGTGCTGTACCTGTCCTGGGAGTGTTTGTTGGCACAGTGTAGAGGGAGCTTTTCTCTGTATCTAACCCCGTTTTGTTCCTGTCCTGGGAGTGTTTGATGGGGACAGTGTAGAGGGAGCTTTACTCTCTATCTAACCCCGTGCTGTAACTGTCCTCAGAGTCTTTGATGGGGACAGTGTAGACGGAGTTTTACTCTGTATCTAACCCCGTGCTGTTCCTGTCCTGGGAGTGTTAGATGGGGACAGTGTAGAGGGAGCTTTACTCTGTATCTAACCCCGTGCTGTACCTGTCCTGGGAGTGTTTGATGGGGACAGTGTAGAGGGAGTTTTACTCTGTATCCATCCCCGTGCTGTACCTGTCCTTGGAGTGTTTGATGGGGATAGTGTAGAGGGAGCTTTACTCTGTATCCATCCCCGTGCTGTACATGTCCCGGGAGTGTTTGATGGGGACAGTGTAGAGGGAGCTTTACTCTGAATCTAACCCCGTGCTGTACCTGTCTTGTTAATGTTTGATGAGGACAGTGCAGAGGGAGCTTTACCATGTATCTAACCACGTGCTGTACCTGTCCTGGGAGTGTTTGATGGGGGCAGTGTAGAGGGAGCTTTACTCTGTATCTAACCCCGTGCTGTACCTGTCCTGGGAGTGTTTGATAGGGACAGTGTAGAGGGAGCTTTACTCTGTATCTAAGCTCGTGCTGTACCTGTCCTGGGAGTGTTTGTTGGGGATGGTGTAGAGGGAGCTTTACTCTGTTACTAACCCCGTGCTGTACCTGTCCTGGGAATGTTTGATGGGGACAGTGGAGAGGGAGCTTTACTCTGTATCTAACCCCGTGCTGTACCTGTCCTGGGACTGTTTGATGGGGACAGTGTAGAGGGAGCTTTTTCTGTGTCTAACCCCGTGCTGTACCTGTCCTGGGAGTGTTTGATGAAGACAGTGCAGAGGGAGCTTTACTCTGTATCTAACCCCGTGCTGTACCTGTCCTGGGAGTGTTTGATGGGGACAGTGTAGAGGGAGCTTTACTCTGTATCTAACCCCGTGCTGTACCTGTCCTTGGAGTGTTTGATGGGGACAGTGTAGAGGGAGTTGTACTCTGTATCCATCCCCGTGCTTTACCTATCCTGGGAGTGTTTGATGGGGATAGTGTAGAGGGAGCTTTACTCTGTATCCATCCCCGTGCTGTACATGTCCTGGGAGTGTTTGATGGGGACAGTGTAGAGGGAGCTTTACTCTGAATCTAACCCCGTGCTGTACCTGTCCTGGGGGTGTTTGATGGGGACAGTGTAGAGGGAGCTTTACTCTGTATCTAACCCCGTGCTGTACCTGTCCTGGGAGTGTTTGATGGGGACAGTGTAGAGGGAGTTTTACTCTGTATCCATCCCCGTGCTGTACCTGTCCTGGGAGTGTTTGATGGGGATAGTGTAGAGGGAGCTTTACTCTGTATCCATCCCCGTGCTGTACATGTCCCGGGAGTGTTTGATGGGGACAGTGTAGAGGGAGCTTTACTCTGAATCTAACCCCGTGCTGTACCTGTCTTGTTAATGTTTGATGAGGACAGTGCAGAGGGAGCTTTACCATGTATCTAACCACGTGCTGTACCTGTCCTGGGAGTGTTTGATGGGGGCAGTGTAGAGGGAGCTTTACTCTGTATCTAACCCCGTGCTGTACCTGTCCTGGGAGTGTTTGATAGGGACAGTGTAGAGGGAGCTTTACTCTGCATCCATCCCTGTGCTGTACCTGTCCTGGGGGTGTTTGATGGGGAGAGCGTCGAGGGAGCTTTACTCTGTATCTAACCCCGTGCTGTACCTGTCCTGGGAGTGTTTGATAGGGACAGTGTAGAGGGAGCTTTACTCTGCATCCATCCCTGTGCTGTACCTGTCCTGGGAGTGTTTGATGGGGACAGTATAGAGGGAGCTTTACTCTGTATCTAACCCCGTGCTGTACCTGTCCTGGGAGTGTTTGATAGGGACAGTGTAGAGGGAGCTTTACTCTGTATCTAACCTCGTGCTGTACCTGTCCTGGGAGTGTTTGTTGGGGATGGTGTAGAGGGAGCTTTACTCTGTTACTAACCCCGTGCTGTACCTGTCCTGGGAATGTTTGATGGGGACAGTGGAGAGGGAGCTTTACTCTGTATCTAACCCCGTGCTGTACCTGTCCTGGGACTGTTTGATGGGGACAGTGTAGAGGGAGCTTTTTCTGTGTCTAACCCCGTGCTGTACCTGTCCTGGGAGTGTTTGATGAAGACAGTGCAGAGGGAGCTTTACTCTGTATCTAACCCCGTGCTGTACCTGTCCTGGGAGTGTTTGATGGGGACAGTGTAGAGGGAGCTTTACTCTGTATCTAACCCCGTGCTGTACCTGTCCTTGGAGTGTTTGATGGGGACAGTGTAGAGGGAGTTGTACTCTGTATCCATCCCCGTGCTTTACCTATCCTGGGAGTGTTTGATGGGGATAGTGTAGAGGGAGCTTTACTCTGTATCCATCCCCGTGCTGTTTATGTCCTGGGAGTGTTTGATGGGGACAGTGTAGAGGGAGCTTTACTCTGAATCTAACCCCGTGCTGTACCTGTCCTGGGAGTGTTTGTTGGCACAGTGTAGAGGGAGCTTTACTCTGTATCTAACCCCGTGCGGTACCAGTCCTAGGAGTGTTTGATGGGAACAGTGTAGAGGGAGCTTTTCTCTGTATCTAACCCCGTTTTGTTCCTGTCCTGGGAGTGTTTGATGGGGACAGTGTAGAGGGAGCTTTACTCTGTATCTAACCCCGTGCTGTAACTGTCCTCGGAGTCTTTGATGGGGACAGTGTAGACGGAGTTTTACTCTGTATCTAACCCCGTGCTGTTCCTGTCCTGGGAGTGTTTGATGGGGACAGTGTAGACGGAGTTTTACTCTGTATCCAACCCCGTGCTGTACCTGTCCTGGGAGTGTTTGATGGGGACAGTGTAGAGGGAGCTTTACTCTGTATCTAACCCCGTGCTGTACATGTCCCGGGAGTGTTTGATGGGGAGAGTGTAGAGGGAGCTTTACTCTGTATCTAACCCCGTGCTGTCCCTGTCCTGGGAGTGTTTGATGGGGACAGTGTAGAGGGAGCTTTTCTCTGTATCTAACCCCGTGCTGTACCTGTCCTGGGAGTGTTTGATGGGGACAGTATAGAGGGAGCTTTACTCTGTATCTAACCCCGTGCTGTCCCTGTCCTGGGAGTGTTTGATGGGGACAGTGTAGAGGGAGTTTTACTCTGTATCTAACCCCGTGCTGTACCTGTCCTGGGAGTGTTTGATGGGGACAGTGTAGAGGGAGATTTACTCTGTATCTAACCCCGTGCTGTACCTGCCCTGGGAGTGTTTGATGGGGACAGTGTAGAGGGAGTTTTACTCTGTATCTAACCCCGTGCTGTACCTGTCCTGGGAGTGTTTGATGGGGACAGTGTAGAGGGAGCTTTACTCTGTATCTAACCCCGTGCTGTACCTGTCCTGGGAGTGTTTGATGGGGGACAGTGTAGAGGGAGCTTTACTCTGTATCTAACCCCGTGCTGTACCTGTCCTGGGAGTGTTTGATGGGGGACAGTGTAGAGGGAGCTTTACTCTGTATCTAACCCCGTGCTGTACCTGTCCTGGGAGTGTTTGATGGGGACAGGGTAGAGGGAGCTTTACTTTGTATCTAACCGCGTGCTGTACCTGTCCAGTGAGTGTTTGATGATGAAGTGTAGAGGGAGCTTTACTCTGTATCTAACCCCGTGATGTACCTGTCCTGCGAGTGTTTGATGGGGACAGTGTAGAGGGAACTTTACTCTGTATCTAACCCCGTGCTGTATCTGTCCTGCGAGTGTTTGATAGGGACAGTGTAGAGGGAGCTTTACTCTGTATCTAACCCCGTGCTGTACCTGTCCTGCGAGTGTTTGATGGGGACAGTGTAGAAGGAGTTTTACTCTGTATCTAACCCCGTGCTGTACCTGTCCTCGGTGTGTTTGATGGGGACAGTGTAGATGGAGCTTTAGTCTGTATCTAACCCCGTGCTGTGCCTGTCCTGGGAGTGTTTGATGGGGACAGTATGGAGGGAGCTTTCCTCTGTATCTAACCCCGTGCTGTACCTTTCCTGGGAGTGTTTGATGGGGACAGTATGGAGGGAGCTTTACTCTGTATCTAACCCCGTGCTGCACCTGTCCTGGGAGTGTTTGATGGGGACAGTATAGAGGGAGCTTTACTCTGTATCTAACCCCGTGCTGTACCTGTCCTGTTAATGTTTGATGAGGACAGTGCAGAGGGAGCTTTACCATGTATCTAACCACGTGCTGTACCTGTCCTGGGAGTGTTTGATGGGGGCAGTGTAGAGGGAGCTTTACTCTGTATCTAACCCCGTGCTGTACCTGTCCTGGGAGTGTTTGATAGGGACAGTGTAGAGGGAGCTTTACTCTGTATCCATCCCTGTGCTGTACCTGTCCTGGGGGTGTTTGATGGGGACAGCGTCGAGGGAGCTTTACTCTGTATCTAACCCTGTGCTGTACCTGTCCTGGGAGTGTTTGATAGGGACAGTGTAGAGGGAGCTTTACTCTGTATCTAACCTCGTGCTGTACCTGTCCTGGGAATGTTTGATGGGGACAGTGGAGAGGGAGCTTTACTCTGTATCTAACCCCGTGCTGTACCTGTCCTGGGACTGTTTGATGGGGACAGTGTAGAGGGAGCTTTTTCTGTGTCTAACCCCGGGCTGTACCTGTCCTGGGAGTGTTTGATGAAGACAGTGCAGAGGGAGCTTTACTCTGTATCTAACCCCGTGCTGTACCTGTCCTGGGAGTGTTTGATGGGGACAGTGTAGAGGGAGCTTTACTCTGTATCTAACCCCGTGCTGTACCTGTCCTTGGAGTGTTTGATGGGGACAGTGTAGAGGGAGTTGTACTCTGTATCCATCCCCGTGCTGTACCTATCCTGGGAGTGTTTGATGGGGATAGTGTAGAGGGAGCTTTACTCTGTATCCATCCCCGTGCTGTACATGTCCTGGGAGTGTTTGATGGGGACAGTGTAGAGGGAGCTTTACTCTGAATCTAACCCCGTGCTGTACCTGTCCTGGGAGTGTTTGTTGGCACAGTGTAGAGGGAGCTTTTCTCTGTATCTAACCCCGTTTTGTTCCTGTCCTGGGAGTGTTTGATGGGGACAGTGTAGAGGGAGCTTTACTCTGTATCTAACCCCGTGCTGTACCTGTCCTTGGAGTGTTTGATGGGGACAGTGTAGAGGGAGTTGTACTCTGTATCCATCCCCGTGCTTTACCTATCCTGGGAGTGTTTGATGGGGATAGTGTAGAGGGAGCTTTACTCTGTATCCATCCCCGTGCTGTACATGTCCTGGGAGTGTTTGATGGGGACAGTGTAGAGGGAGCTTTACTCTGAATCTAACCCCGTGCTGTACCTGTCCTGGGAGTGTTTGTTGGCACAGTGTAGAGGGAGCTTTACTCTGTATCTAACCCCGTGCGGTACCAGTCCTGGGAGTGTTTGATGGGGACAGTGTAGAGGGAGCTTTACTCTGTATCTAACCCCGTGCTGTACCTGTCCTAGGAGTGTTTGATGGGAACAGTGTAGAGGGAGCATTTCTCTGTATCTAACCCCGTTTTGTTCCTGTCCTGGGAGTGTTTGATGGGGACAGTGTAGAGGGAGCTTTACTCTGTATCTAACCCCGTGCTGTAACTGTCCTCGGAGTCTTTGATGGGGACAGTGTAGACGGAGTTTTACTCTGTATCTAACCCCGTGCTGTTCCTGTCCTGGGAGTGTTTGATGGGGACAGTGTAGAGGGAGCTTTACTCTGTATCTAACCCCGTGCTGTACCTGTCCTAGGAGTGTTTGATGGGAACAGTGTAGAGGGAGCTTTTCTCTGTATCTAACCCCGTTTTGTTCCTGTCCTGGGAGTGTTTGATGGGGACAGTGTAGAGGGAGCTTTACTCTGTATCTAACCCCGTGCTGTAACTGTCCTCGGAGTCTTTGATGGGGACAGTGTAGACGGAGTTTTACTCTGTATCTAACCCCGTGCTGTTCCTGTCCTGGGAGTGTTTGATGGGGACAGTGTAGACGGAGTTTTACTCTGTATCCAACCCCGTGCTGTACCTGTCCTGGGAGTGTTTGATGGGGACAGTGTAGAGGGAGCTTTACTCTGTATCTAACCCCGTGCTGTACATGTCCCGGGAGTGTTTGATGGGGAGAGTGTAGAGGGAGCTTTACTCTGTATCTAACCCCGTGCTGTCCCTGTCCTGGGAGTGTTTGATGGGGACAGTGTAGAGGGAGCTTTTCTCTGTATCTAACCCCGTGCTGTACCTGTCCTGCGAGTGTTTGATGGGGACAGTGTAGAAGGAGTTTTACTCTGTATCTAACCCCGTGCTGTACCTGTCCTCGGTGTGTTTGATGGGGACAGTGTAGATGGAGCTTTAGTCTGTATCTAACCCCGTGCTGTGCCTGTCCTGGGAGTGTTTGATGGGGACAGTATGGAGGGAGCTTTCCTCTGTATCTAACCCCGTGCTGTACCTTTCCTGGGAGTGTTTGATGGGGACAGTATGGAGGGAGCTTTACTCTGTATCTAACCCCGTGCTGCACCTGTCCTGGGAGTGTTTGATGGGGACAGTATAGAGGGAGCTTTATTCTGTATCTAACCCCGTGCTGTACCTGTCCTGGGAGTGTTTGATAGGGACAGTGTAGAGGGAGCTTTACTCTGTATCCATCCCTGTGCTGTACCTGTCCTGGGAGTGTTTGATAGGGACAGTGTAGAGGGAGCTTTAGTCTGTATCTAACCCCGTGCTGTGCCTGTCCTGGGAGGGTTTGATGGGGACAGTGTAGAGGGAGCTTTACTCTGTATCTAACCCCGTGCTGTACCTGCCCTGGGAGTGTTTGATGGGGACAGTGTATAGGGAGCTTTACTCTGTATCTAACCCCGTGCTGTACCTGTCCTGGGAGTGTTTGATGGGGACAGTATGGAGGGAGCTTTACTCTGTATCTAACCCCGTGCTGCACCTGTCCTGGGAGTGTTTGATGGGGACAGTATAGAGGGAGCTTTACTCTGTATCTAACCGCGTGCTGTACCTGTCCTGGGAGTGTTTGATGGGGGCAGTGTAGAGGGAGCTTTGCTCTGTATCTAACCGCGTGCTGTACCTGTCCTGGGAGTGTTTGATAGGGACAGTGTAGAGGGAGCTTTACTTTGTATCCATCTCTGTGCTGTACCTATCCTGGGAGTGTTTGATGGGGACAGCGTAGAGGGAGCTTTACTCTGTATCTAACCTCGTGCTGTACCTGTCCTGGGAGTGTTTGATGGGGACAGTGTAGAGGGAGCTTTACTCTGTATCTAACCCCGTGCTGTACATGCCCTGGGAGTGTTTGATGGGGACAGTGTAGAGGGAGCTTTTTCTGTATCTAACCCCGTGCTGTACCTGTCCTTGGTGTGTTTGATGGGGACAGTGTAGAGGGAGCTTTACTCTGTATCCATCCCCGTGCTGTACCTGTCCTGGAAGTGTATGATGGGGATAGAGTACTGCGAGCTTTACTCTGTATCCATCCCCGTGCTGTACATGCCCTGGGAGTGTTTGATGGGGACAGTGTAGAGGGAGCTTTACTCTTAATCTAACCCCGTGCTGTACCTGTCCTGGGAGTGTTTGATGGGCCAGTGTAGAGGGAGCTTTACTCTATATCTAACCCCGTGCTGTACCTGTCCTTGGAGTGTTTGATGGGGACAGTGTAGAGGGAGCTTTACTCTGTATCCATCCCCGTGCTGTACCTGTCCTGGGAGTGTTTGATGGGGATAGTGTAGAGGGAGCTTTACTCTGTATCCATCCCCGTGCTGTACATGTCCTGGGAGTGTTTGATGGGGACAGTGTAGAGGGAGCTTTAGTCTGTATCTAACCCCGTGCTGTGCTTGTCCTGGGAGTGTTTGATGGGGACAGTGTAGAGGGAGCTTTACTCTGTATCTAACCCCGTGCTGTACCTGCCCTGGGAGTGTTTGATGGGGACAGTGTAGAGGGAGCTTTACTCTGTAGCTAACCCCGTGCTGTACCTGTCCTGGGAGTGTTTGATGGGGACAGTATGGAGGGAGCTTTACTCTGTATCTAACCCCGTGCTGCACCTGTCCTGGGAGTGTTTGATGGGGACAGTATAGAGGGAGCTTTACTCTGTATCTAACCCCGTGCTGTACCTGTCCTGTTAATGTTTGATGAGGACAGTGCAGAGGGAGCTTTACCATGTATCTAACCACGTGCTGTACCTGTCCTGGGAGTGTTTGATGGGGGCAGTGTAGAGGGAGCTTTACTCTGTATCTAACCCCGTGCTGTACCTGTCCTGGGAGTGTTTGATAGGGACAGTGTAGAGGGAGCTTTACTCTGTATCCATCCCTGTGCTGTACCTGTCCTGGGGGTGTTTGATGGGGACAGCGTCGAGGGAGCTTTACTCTGTATCTAACCCCGTGCTGTACCTGTCCTGGGAGTGTTTGATAGGGACAGTGTAGAGGGAGCTTTACTCTGTATCTAACCTCGTGCTGTACCTGTCCTGGGAATGTTTGATGGGGACAGTGGAGAGGGAGCTTTACTCTGTATCTAACCCCGTGCTGTACCTGTCCTGGGACTGTTTGATGGGGACAGTGTAGAGGGAGCTTTTTCTGTGTCTAACCCCGGGCTGTACCTGTCCTGGGAGTGTTTGATGAAGACAGTGCAGAGGGAGCTTTACTCTGTATCTAACCCCGTGCTGTACCTGTCCTGGGAGTGTTTGATGGGGACAGTGTAGAGGGATCTTTACTCTGTATCTAACCCCGTGCTGTACCTGTCCTTGGAGTGTTTGATGGGGACAGTGGAGAGGGAGCTTTTCTCTGTATCTAACCCCGTTTTGTTCCTGTCCTGGGAGTGTTTGATGGGGACAGTGTAGAGGGAGCTTTACTCTGTATCTAACCCCGTGCTGTAACTGTCCTCAGAGTCTTTGATGGGGAGAGTGTAGACGGAGTTTTACTCTGTATCTAACCCCGTGCTGCTCCTGTCCTGGGAGTGTTTGATGGGGACAGTGTAGAGGGAGCTTTACTCTGTATCTAACCCCGTGCTGTACCTGTCCTGGGAGTGTTTGATGGGGACAGTGTAGAGGGAGTTTTACTCTGTATCCATCCCCGTGCTGTACCTGTCCTGGGAGTGTTTGATGGGGATAGTGTAGAGGGAGCTTTACTCTGTATCCATCCCCGTGCTGTACATGTCCCGGGAGTGTTTGATGGGGACAGTGTAGAGGGAGCTTTACTCTGAATCTAACCCCGTGCTGTACCTGTCCTGTTAATGTTTGATGAGGACAGTGCAGAGGGAGCTTTACCATGTATCTAACCACGTGCTGTACCTGTCCTGGGAGTGTTTGATGGGGGCAGTGTAGAGGGAGCTTTACTCTGTATCTAACCCCGTGCTGTACCTGTCCTGGGAGTGTTTGATAGGGACAGTGTAGAGGGAGCTTTACTCTGTATCCATCCCTGTGCTGTACCTGTCCTGGGGGTGTTTGATGGGGACAGCGTCGAGGGAGCTTTACTCTGTATCTAACCCCGTGCTGTACCTGTCCTGGGAGTGTTTGATAGGGACAGTGTAGAGGGAGCTTTACTCTGTATCTAACCTCGTGCTGTACCTGTCCTGGGAGTGTTTGTTGGGGATGGTGTAGAGGGAGCTTTACTCTGTTACTAACCCCGTGCTGTACCTGTCCTGGGAATGTTTGATGGGGACAGTGGAGAGGGAGCTTTACTCTGTATCTAACCCCGTGCTGTCCCTGTCCTGGGAGTGTTTGATGGGGACAGTGTAGAGGGAGTTTTACTCTGTATCTAACCCCGTGCTGTACCTGTCCTGGGAGTGTTTGATGGGGACAGTGTAGAGGGAGCTTTACTCTGTATCTAACCCCGTGCTGTACCTGCCCTGGGAGTGTTTGATGGGGACA
The DNA here is from genome assembly GCF_047496885.1 of Scyliorhinus torazame. Lineage (NCBI taxonomy): Eukaryota > Metazoa > Chordata > Chondrichthyes > Carcharhiniformes > Scyliorhinidae > Scyliorhinus > Scyliorhinus torazame. Next base: position 23,984,747 of record NC_092728.1, read on the forward strand.
GTGTAGAGGGAGTTTTACTCTGTATCTAACCCCGTGCTGTACCTGTCCTGGGAGTGTTTGATGGGGACAGTGTAGAGGGAGCTTTACTCTGTATCTAACCCCGTGCTGTACCTGTCCTGGGAGTGTTTGATGGGGGACAGTGTAGAGGGAGCTTTACTCTGTATCTAACCCCGTGCTGTACCTGTCCTGGGAGTGTTTGATGGGGGACAGTGTAGAGGGAGCTTTACTCTGTATCTAACCCCGTGCTGTACCTGTCCTGGGAGTGTTTGATGGGGACAGTGTGGAGGGAGCTTTACTCTGTATCTAACCCCGTGCTGTACCTGTCCTGGGAGTGTTTGATGGGGACAGTGTAGAGGGAGCTTTACTCTGTATCTAACCCCGTGCTGTACCTGTCCTGGGAGTGTTTGATGGGGACAGTGTAGAGGGAGCTTTACTCTGTATCTAACCCCGTGCTGTACCTGTCCTGGGAGTGTTTGATGGGGACAGTGTAGAGGGAGCTTTACTCTGTATCTAACCCCGTGCTGTAACAGTCCTGGGAGTGTTTGATGTGGACAGTGTAGAGGGAGCTTCACTCTGTATCTAACCCCGTGCTGTACCTGTCCTGGGAGTGTTTGATGGGGACAGTGTAGAGGGAGCTTTACTCTGTATCTAACCCCGTGCTGTACCTGTCCTGGGAGTGTTTGATGGGGACAGTGTAGAGGGAGCTTTACTCTGTATCTAACCCCGTGCTGTACCTGTCCTGGGAGTGTTTGATGGGGACAATGTAGAGGGAGCTTTACTCTGTATCTAACCCCGTGCTGTACCTGTCCTGGGAGTGTTTGATGGGGACAGTGTAGAGGGAGCTTTACTCTGTATCTAACCCCGTGCTGTACCTGTCCTCGGTCGTGTCTTCCTGGCTCTGTCCCGACCCATCCCTCCCTCTCTGTCTCTATCACCGTGCTTCCACCCTCGTCGCCGTGTCCACTCATCGGGGGGGGGGGGGATAGGGGAGTGTTTGATGGGGACAATGTAGAGGGAGCTTTACTCTGTATCTAACCCCGTGCTGTACGCTTTACTCTGTATCTAACCCCGTGCTGTACCTGTCCTGGGAGTGTTTGATGGGGACAGTGTAGAGGGAGCTTTACTCTGTATCTAACCCTGTGCTGTACCTGTCCTGGGAGTGTTTGATGGGGACAGTGTAGAGGGAGCTTTACTCTGTATCTAACCCCGTGCTGTACCTGTCCTGGGAGTGTTTGATGGGGACAGTGTAGAGGGAGCTTTAATCTCTGTCTAACCCTGTGCTGTACCTGTCCTGGGAGTGTTTGATGGGGACAGTGTAGAGGGAGCTTTACTCTGTATCTAACCCCGTGCTGTACCTGTCCTGGGAGTGTTTGATGGGGACAGTGTAGAGGGAGCTTTACTCTGTTTCTAACCCCGTGCTGTACCTGTCCTGGGAGTGTTTGATGGGGACAGTGTAGATGGGCATTTTAATTCAGGTTTTTGAAAGGTCAGCAGTATCTGCCTCACCTGGATTTTTGTGCCCTCATGCGAGCCCCGCCCCCCACCCCCCGCCCCCCCGTCTCCTGCCCTCTGACCTTTGGATGGTGAGTGCACAGCTGTGATGCACAGCATCCTAATCCGTGTTGAAGGGAGCTGGGATTCAGCCCTCATCGACATCCATCTTCCTGTAGCTGCTGGCGTGTTTGAACAGGCACTCAAAACTATTCACATTGCGTGGAACAATTCTCCCTGAGAGGCCCCGCACTGTGGGTGCACATTGCAGACTGCCTCGAGGTAAATCCTCCTGTCCAGACCCAACTCAGGCTCCCCCTGCCATGCCCCCCATATCCCTGGGCCCTCCCCCAGCCCCTGCAGACCTCCCTGGGCGGGGTTCGGCCGACACCAAAATCGGGAAACGTGATTGGGCACAGACATCGCGGTGGGCGCCTATATCGCCAATTCGCGATTCTCCGTTACCTCAAAGCAGGGTCAGTGCGGCCCGGAACGCACGTACATTAAACACCACGGGCGAAATTCTCCGCAATCGGCGCGATGTCCGCCGACTGGCGCCAAAAACGGCGCGAATTATTCCGGCATCGCGCCGCCCCAAAGGTGCGGAATGCTCCGCATCTTGAGGGGCCGAGCCCTCACCTTGAGGGGCTAGGCCCGCGCCGGACTGATTTCCGCCCCGCCAGCTGGCGCGGAAATGCCTTTGGTGCCCCGCCAGCTGGCGCTGAAATGACATTGCCGGGCGGCGCATGCGCGGGAGCGTCAGCGGCCGCTCACGGCATTCCCGCGCATTCGCAGTGGAGGGGGTCTCTTCCGCCTCGGCCATGGTGGAGACCGTGGTGAAGGCGGAAGGAAAAGAGCGCACCCACGGCACAGGCCCGCCCGCGGATCGCTGGGCCCCGATTGCGGGCCAGGCCACCGTGGGGGCACCCCCCGGGGCCAGACTGCCCCGCGCCCGCCCCAGGACCCCGGAGCCCGCCCGCGCCGCCTTGTCCCGCCGGTAAGGTAGGTGGTTTGATTCTCGCCGGCGGGACAGGCATTCCAGCAGCGGGACTTCGGCCCATCCGGGCCGGAGAATCGCCGGGGGGGGGGGGGGGGGGGGGCCGCCAGCCGGCGCGATTCCCGCCCCCGCCGAATCTCCGGTGCCGGAGCATTCGGCAACCGGCGGGGACGGGATTCACGCCAGCCCCCGGTGATTCTCCGACCCGGCGGGGGGTCAGAGAATCGGCGGGGGGCGGTGTGAATCCCATCCCCACCGGCCACCGAATTCTCCGGCACCGAAAATTCGGAGGGGGCGAGTATCGCGCCGGTCGGCGAGCCCCCCCCCCCCCGGCGATTCTCCGGCCCGGATGGGCCGAAGTCCCGCTGCTGGAATGCCAATCCCACCAACTTGAATCAAACCACCTACCTTACCGGCGGGACCAGTTGGCGCAGGCGGGCTCCGGGGTCCTGGGGGGGGGCGCGGGGCAGTCTGGCCGCGGGGGGTGCCCCCATGGTGGCCTGGCCCGCGATCGGGGCCCAGCGATCCACGGGCAGGCCTGTGCCGTGGGTGCGCTCTTTTCCTTCCACCTCGGCCACAGTCTTCACCATGGCCGAGGCGGAAGTGACACCCCCCCCCCCCCCGCGCATGCGCAGACTTCTGCCGATCGACGAGGTCCTTTCGGCCCCGGCTGGCGTGGCGCCAAAGGCCCTTCCCGCCGGCCAGCGGCGCGCCAACCACTCTGGCGCGGGTCTAGCCCCTCAAGGTGAGGGCTTGGCCCCTAAAGGTGCGGAGAAATCCAAACCATTGGGGCGGCCCGACGTCAGGGTGGTTCACGCCACTCCATGCCGCTGGGACCCCCGCCCCGCCGGGTAGGGGATAATCCCGGCCCATATGTATATCATTAGCAGGCCCAGTATTCTCCGGGGCCTCCGCTATTCTCCGCCACCGATGGACGAATTCCCGATGGCATTTAAAAATCGTGGTACCGGTGCCGAACCGCTGAGGGAGGGAGAGGAGGTCGGACACAGAGAGTCCCGACTGCGGGCTGTCGGGGGGGGGCACGGAGCCAGGGGAGTGACGGGGGAATAGGCCATGTGGCCGGGGTGACCACCCCTCCTCATGGGACTGGGTTGGTGTCCAGCTGGGGTGTCCACTGTTGGTGCCCACCCCACTGACCACCCACCTTGGCCCCTGGATCTGCAGAATGACACCGACCTGATGGGCGACCACACCCTCCACCCCACAATCGCCGCACCCCACCTTCTGCCATAACACCCCCGCCCCCTCCCCCCCCAGTGGGGCATCACGTTGCCCAATCAAAGGCAACCCCCACAGCAACCCCATGGGAGAACCGGATGGGGGCAGCGGAGCGTCCCAGCCGACGGTGTCCCTGGCAGCAGGGATGGGCACCACGGCCAGAGTGTCCACGATTCTGGGCACCGACGGGGGCACCGTGTACGCACCATGCTAACCTGTCGGCCTTTCACACCCTGCAGACAATGGATATTGGAATACAACCAGCAATGGGCCTTCCTGCTGGTCGCCGCAGGCCTGGGAGAAGCCCTGCGGCTGTACCAGCTGGAGTTGCTCGAGGGGGAGGAAGCTGCAGCATCGGAACGGGCAGCAGTGGAATGGGCAGCAGCAGAATGGGCAGCAGCATAGCAGGCAGCAGCGGAGCGGGCAGCAGTGGAATGGGCAGCAGCAGAGCGGGCAGCAGCATAGCAGGCAGCAGCGGAGCGGGCAGCAGTGGAGCGGGCAGCAGTAGAGTGGGCAGCAGCATAGCGGGCAGCAGCAGAACGGGCAGCAGCGGAGCGGGCAGCAGTGGAATGGGCAGCAGCAGAGCGGGCAGCAGCATAGCGGGCAGCAGCAGAACGGGCAGCAGCGGAGCGGGCAGCAGTGGAATGGGCAGCAGCAGAGCGGGCAGCAGCATAGCAGGCAGCAGCAGAGCGGGCAGCAGCGGAGCGGGCAGCAGCGGGGCAGACAGCAGAGGAGCGGGCAGCAGCAGAGCGGGCAGCAGAGGAGCGGGCAGCAGCGGAGCGGGCAGCATCGGAACGGGCAGCAGTGGAACGGGCAGCAACAGAACGGGCAGCAGCGGAGCAGGCAGCAGAGGAGCGGGCAGCAGTGGAGCGGGCAGCATCGGAACGGGCAGCAGTGGAGTGGGCAGCAGCAGAGCGGGCAGCAGCATAGCGGGCAGCAGCGGAGCGGGCAGCAGAGGAGTGGGCGGCAGCGGAGCGGGCAGCATCGGAACGGGCAGCAGTGGAGTGGGCAGCAGCAGAGCAGGCAGCAGAATAGCGGGCAGCAGCAGAGCGGGCAGCAGCAGAGCGGGCAGCAGCATAGCGGGCAACAGCAGAGCAGGCAGCAGCATAGCGGGCAGCATCGGAACGGGCAGCAGCAGAGCGGGCAGCAGCGGAGCGGGCAGCATTGGAACGGGCAGCAGTGGAGTGGGCAGCAGCAGAGCGGGCAGCAGTGGAGTGGGCAGCAGCAGAGCGGGCAGCATCGGAATGGGCAGCAGTGGAACGGGCAGCAGCAGAATGGGCAGCAGCGGAGCGGGCAGCATCGGAACGGGCAGCAGTGGAGTGGGCAGCAGCAGAGCGGGCAGCAGCATAGCGGGCAGCAGTGGAGTGGGCAGCAGCGGAGTGGGCAGCAGCGGAGCGGGCAGCAGCGGAGCGGGCAGCAGAGGGGCAGGGGGAAGCCGCTGAGGATGGAGAGCAGCTGCCCGAATGGCCGAGGAGGAGGAGGTGCCGCACGAGGCCTTGTGTGTACTGCCAGTGCCTGTCATTCGAGGACCTGCCGGACCGGGCATGGTGTCGGAGACTCTGACTGAGCAGGGAAACAGTGTGACATACCTGCCAGGTCATGGCACACCTGGCACCGTGGGGGATTGGGGGAGGAAACCTGCTCCCGATGGCCATTAAGTTGACAGTCGCACTGAAACCTTACGCTCCTGGCTCCTTCCAGGCGCCGAGTGGGGACCTGTCTGGGATGTCACAGAGCTCGGTGACAAGGTGCATCTGCGCTGTCACAGAGGCCCTTTCTACCCAGTCAGCACAATGCCTCCATTTCAATATGGACCAAGCCCACCAGGATGCCCGGGCAGTGGGGTTCGCCACTATCACAGGCGTGCCCCAGGTCCAGGGGGTGATTGACAGGATGTGTGTCTCCCCCTACGGGTACCTGCAGATTTAAGGCCGCTCGACACAAACCGAAAGGGGTTCCACTTGATGAACGTGCAGTTGGTGTGTGACCATTAACTGTGCATCATTCACGCATGTGCCCGATACCCGGGCAGGGCGCGCAGCACTGTCACCCTGGCACACTTGGCGATTCCTGACATGTTCGGGACACCCTCCCGGCTGGGAGGGGGGGGCTGACCCCTGGGTGATAGGGCTAATCCAATGCGGTTCTGGCTGATGACGCCTATCCGGAGGCCACAGACCGACGCTGAAACCCGCTACAACGATGCCCAGGAGTTGATCGAGCGGTGCTTTGGCCTCCTGAAGATGGGGTTCAGGTGCCTGGACGGCTCTGGATGGGCCCTCCTGTAAGATGCTGAGAGGGTCGCCTGCATCGTGGCGTCCTGCTGCATCATCGCGCAGCAGAGGGACGATGTTCTGGAGGAGGAGGAAGAATGCCAGGCCTCGTCCGGCTAGTGGATGCTTGGGAGAAGGAGGATGGACAGGACATGCCCCCCTCCCCCCCCCCCCCCCCCCCCACCCTGCCTGCAACCCCCCCCCTGCCTGCAACCCCCTCCATGATACAAACCTGCCGCAGTGCGGGCTGTGGGCCCTGGGTTGGCAGTGACAGCGGGTCTGGTCCATGGGATGGAGGAGGATGGCGACCCGCTCTGCGATGAGCTCTGGTGCTCTCCGCAGCGTTGGACAATGTCTGACTCCTGCCCACGGGGGTGGGGGGGGGGGGGGGTGGAGCCCAGCCCACCCACAACATCTACCCATTCCCCCCGCCCCCGCACTCTCTAGCTCACCCCTCACACCCATCTGACACAGCACCGTGGCAGATTGTAACAGTGTTAACAGCTGTTTAATGTGCACAGATATTTACAGATTTGTGCTCTAGCCCCTATAACTAAACTGTGCCCTGCACCCGTGCCAACTTAACTGGTGTCTACCTTTCTGGCCTTGTGGGCCCTAACGCTCTGTCTAGGTGGCTCCCCAGACGGTACATCAGGAGTGGAGGTGGCCTGCTGTGATTCCCACCCTGCAAACTGGGACCCCGTTGGCGGTCGTCTTCTGGGGCGACTGGGCCTGGATGGGTGTCCCGGGTGGCGAGGGGCAGCTCAGTTCTACCCACCAGATTGGCCAGGGACAGGCAGCGGAGGGTGTGTGAGGTGCTGCGGTGTTCCGGCACTCTGGGGGTCCCCGGCACTCCTCCCTCGGGGTGCCCGATGGCCCCCAGGCTGCTCCATGAGACGGGGAGGCCAACCCCTGAGGCTCCCCCGCCACCTGGTGCTGCCAGTCCTGGAGGCCCGGCCAGGCCTGCTTGCTCGCCGCCATGGAGCAGAGGGAGTGGACCATCGCTGTCTGGGACTGTGGCACATCACACTGCGACTGTGCCACCAGGGCTAAATCGCTGGCTTTGAAAGCAGACCAAGGCAGGCCAGCAGCACGGTTCAATTCCCGTACCAGCCTCCCCGAACAGGCGCCGGAATGTGGCGACTAGGGGCTTTTCGCAGTAACTTCATTTGAAGCCGACTTGTGACAATAAGCGATTTTTCATTTCATTTCATTCGCCTTCTGCGCCTGTGTCGCATCAGTCAGTGACTGTGCCACCTCCCTCTGCGTCCGTGCCATGTCGGCCAGCCCCTGGGCAATGCCGCCGAACGTTCCCAGCCTTGGCCTGCTGTGACTGGGCCCCGCTCAGGGGCGCTGCTACAATGTCCAGGTGGCTCCGCAACATGGTCGCCTGTGTGAGGGCAACCCACGGAATGTGGTGCAGGGTCAGGGTTCAGGCGCCCTCCGGATGGGGAGGTGGTTAGGTTATGGGTGTGTGGGATTGGTGCCGGGGCACACTACTGCCCACTCACCATGGCCGCCCAGAGGAGCTCGTGCAGTTTATTCCGGCACTGCGAGCCGGTCCGGACTGCGTTGCCCACGGCGGTGACCGCTGTTCCCATCTGCGCCCAGGCACGGTAAATGGTGGCAGCTGGCAGCCTCCTATCCGGGCCGGGGTACAGGGTGGTCTGCCTCTCCTCCACCGCGTCCAGGAGGGTCTCCAGCTCTGCGTCTGTTAATCTTGGCGGCGCGCGTCTTGCTGCCATCTTGATGGCTGGGATGATGTGAGTGTGCGTGTACGTGTGCATATATTGTGTGCGTGTATTGTGTGCGTGTATTGTGTGCGTGTGTTGGGTGCGTGTATTGGGTGCGTGTATTGGGTGTGTGTATTTTGTGTGTGTATTGGGTGTGTGTATTGGTTGCGTGTATTGGGTGCATGTATTGGGTGCGTGTATTGGGTGCGTGTGTTGGGTGCATGTATTGGGTGCATGTATTGGGTGTGTGTATTTTGTGTGTGTATTGGGTGTCTGTATTGGTTGCGTGTATTGGGTGCATGTATTGGGTGCGTGTATTGGGTGCGTGTATTGGGTGTGTGTATTGGGTGGGTGTATTGGGTGTGTGTATTGGGTGTGTGTATTGTGTGTGTATTGGGTGTGTGTAATGTGTGTGTATTGGGTGTGTGTATTGTGTGTGTATTGGGTGTGTGCAATGTGTGTGTATTGGGTGTGTGTAATGTGTGTGTATTGGGTGTGTGTATTGTGTGTGTATTGGGTGTGTGTAATGTGTGTGTATTGGGTGTGTGTAATGTGTGTGTATTGGGTGTGTGTAATGTGTGTGTATTGGGTGTGTGTAATGTGTGTGTATTGGGTGTGTGTAATATGTGTGTATTGGGTGTGTGTAATGTGCGTGTATTGGGTGTGTGTAATGTGTGTGTATTGGGTGTGTGTATTGGGTGTGTATTGGGTGTGTGTATTGGGTGTGTGTATTGGGTGTGTATTGGGTGTGTGTAATGTGTGTGTATTGGGTGTGTGTAATGTGTGTGTATTGTGTGTGTGTATTGGGTGTGTGTAATGTGTGTGTATTGGGTGTGTGTAATGTGTGTGTATTGGGTGTGTGTATTGGGTGTGTATTGGGTGTGTGTAATGTGTGTGTATTGGGTGTGTGTATTGGGTGTGTATTGGGTGTGTGTAATGTGTGTGTATTGGGTGTGTGTAATGTGTGTGTATTGGGTGTGTGTATTGGGTGTGTATTGGGTGTGTGTAATGTGTGTGTATTGGGTGTGTGTATTGTGTGTGTATTGGGTGTGTGTAATGTGTGTGTATTGGGTGTGTGTAATGTGTGTGTATTGGGTGTGTGTAATGTGTGTGTATTGGGTGTGTGTATTGGGTGTGTGTAATGTGTGTGTATTGGGTGTGTGTATTGGGTGTGTATTGGGTGTGTGTATTGTGTGTGTATTGGGTGTGTGTATTGTGTGTGTATTGGGTGTGTGTATTGTGTGTGTATTGTGTGTGTATTGGGTGTGTATTGGGTGTGTGTATTGTGTGTGTATTGGGTGTGTGTATTGTGTGTGTATTGTGTGTGTATTGGGTGTGTATTGGGTGTGTGTATTGTGTGTGTATTGGGTGTGTGTATTGTGTGTGTATTGGGTGTGTGTATTGTGTGTGTATTGTGTGTGTATTGGGTGTGTATTGGGTGTGTGTATTGTGTGTGTATTGTGTGTGTATTGGGTGTGTATTGGGTGTGTGTATTGTGTGTGTATTGTGTGTGTATTGGGTGTGTGTATATGCGGCTGCAGCTTGTCAGCCTCCGGAATGTCAATCGCGAATCCGTCACTGTTTCTCATTGGAAGGATTGTGTTCCACGTGGCGCCAGTTCGATGCCCCTTAACAGTCGCTGAATCAGTCCAGTTGCGGCACCAGTTTTGCTGTTGTTGAACTCCACGAACACTGTGCCAGCGTCAACACTTAGTCTCGGATCGGAGAATCTGCCGCCTATATCTGTAATCTCCTCCAGACCCTACAACCCTCCCTTTCTCTGTAACCTCCTCCAGCCCCTACAACCCTCCTTATCTCTGTAATCTCCTCCAGTCCCTACAACCCTCCCTTTCTCTGTAACCTCCTCTAGCCCCTACAACCATCCCTATCTCTGTAAACTCCCCCAGTCCCTACAACCCTCCCGATCTCTGTAACCTCCTCCAGCCCCTACAACCCTCCCTATCTCTGTAACCTCCTCCAGACCCCACAACCCTCCCTATCTCTGTAACTCCTCCAGTCCCTACAACCCTCCCGATCTCTGTAACCTCCTCCAGTCCCTACAAACCTCCCTATCTCTGTAACCTCCTCCAGCCCCTACAACCCTCCCTATCTCTGTAACCTCCTCCAGCCTCTACAACCCTCCCTATCTCTGTAACCTCCTCCAGCCCCTATAACCCTCCCTATCTCTGTAAACTCCTCCGGCCCCTTAAACTCTCCCTATCTCTGTAACCTCCTCCAGACCCTACAACCCTCCCTATCTCTGTAACCTCCTCCAGCCCCTACAACCCTCCTTATCTCTGTAACCTCCTCCAGCCCCTACAACCATCCCTATCTCTGTAACCTCCTCCAGCCCCTATAACCCTCCCTATCTCTGCAACCTCCTCCAGTCCCTACAATCCTCCCTATCTCTGTAACCTCCTCCAGTCCCTACAACCCTCCCGATCTCTGTAACCTCCTCCAGCCCCTACAACCCTCCCTATCTCTGTAAACTCCTCCGGCCCCTACAACCCTCCCTATCTCTGTAACCTCCTCCAGCCCCTCCAACCCTCCCTATCTCTGTAACCTCCTCCAGCCCCTGCAACCCTCCCTATCTCTGTAACCTCCTCCAGCTCCTACAACCCTCCCTATCTCTGTTACCTCCTCCAGCCCCTACAACCCTCCCTATCTCTGTAACTTTCGCCAACCATCTGAGATCTCCACACTCCTCCAACCCCCATAGCTCCCCCCCCCCCACCCCTCCCCCCACCCCCCGATTCCGATCGCTCCATCATTGGCAGCTGTGCCTTCAGCTCTCTGGGATCTCCTAAGCTCTGGAATCCCCTCCCTAAACCTCTGTGTCTCTCTCTCTCGCTCCCCCTTCCCCTCACTCTCTCTCTCTCTCTCCCATCCCTCCCTCACACTCTCTGTCACTCTCTCTTTCTCCTCTATTTAAAAAAAAAATTTTAGAATCACCGACCATCCTTTTCCCAATTAAGGGACAATTTAGTGCGGCCAATCCACCTAGCTGAACATCTTTGGGTTGTGGGAATAAGACCCACGCAGACACGGGGAGAATGTGCTCCCTTCTCCTTTAAGACCATCCCGAAAAACCGACCCTTTGGCCGAGCTTTTGGTCACCTGCCCCTAACATCGCCGGCTCGGAGTCAGAATCTCCCTGATTTACCCTCCTGTGAAATGCCTCAAAATGAAACTAAAGGCGCTATAGAAATGCAAGTTGACATCAGCAGTCGGTTCATGGATGAGGCGTGACAGCCAAATGTTTACATGCCAAGGAAGCTCCCATGGTAAACATTGGCATTGAAGGCTGGTGGGTATGAAATACCCCATCTGAGCAGTTCACCTGAGCGGGTGGCACAGTGGGTTCGATTCGGTCTTGGGTGACTGTGCGGAGTCTGCACGTTCTCCCCGTGTCGGTGTGGGTTTCCTCCGGGTGCTCCGGTTTCCTCCCACAGTCCCAGGTTGGGTGGATGGGCCATGCTAAAATTGCCCCTTACTGCCCAGGGACGCGCAGGTTAGGTTACGGGGATGGGCCGGGGTGGGTGGTGGAGTGGACCAAGGTGAAGAACATGGGATCTCAGTAACATAGGAACATTGGAATTAGGCAATTCAGCCCCTCGAGCCTGCTCAGCTATTCAATAATGGCTGATCCCTTCCTGGTCTCAAATCCACCTCCCTGTCTGTTCCCAAAGCTCTTTAACCCATTTTTAAAAATCAAAGAACAAAGAAATGTACAGCACAGGAACAGGCCCTTCGGCCCTCCAAGCCCGTGCCGACCATGCTGCCCGACTAAACTAAAATCTTCTACACTTCCGGGGTCCATATCCCTCTATTCCCATCCTATTCATGTATTTGTCAAGATGCCCCTTAAACGTCACTATCGTCCCTGCTTCCACCACCTCCTCCGGTAGCGAGTTCCAGGTACCCACTACCCTCTGTGTAAAAAACTTGCCTCGTACATCTACTCTAAACCTTGCCCCTCTCACCTTAAACCTATGCCCCCTAGTAATTGACCCCTCTACCCCGGGGAAAAGCCTCTGACTATCCACTCTGTCTATGCCCCTCATAATTTTGTAGACCTCTATCAGGTCGCCCCTCAACCTCCTTCGTTCCAGTGAGAACAAACCGAGTTTATTCAACCGCTCCTCATAGCTAATGCCCTCCATACCAGGCAACATCCTGGTAAATCTCTTCTGCACCCTCTCTAAAGCCTCCACATCCTTCTGGTAGTGTGGCGACCAGAATTGAACACTATACTCCAAGTGTGGCCTAACTCAGGTTCTATACAGCTGCAACATGACTTGCCAATTCTTATACTCAATGCCCCAGCCAATGAAGGCAAGCATGCCGTATGCCTTCTTGACTACCTTCTCCACCTGTGTTGCCCCTTTCAGTGACCTGTGGACCTGTACACCTAGATCTCTCTGACTGTCAATACTCTTGAGGGTTCTACCATTCACTGTATATTCCCTACCTGCATTAGACCTTCCAAAATGCATCAGAAATATATCCATCTCCTTCTTGAAACAATTTAATCACTCGGTGGGGCACGAGTTCCACAAATTCAGCTCTAAATCTACCTCCTCTCAACCTCTATCGGTGCTCTTTCACAGAATCGGTGCAGATTCGATGGGCCTTCTGAACTGCCTTAGAATTTTATGATTCCAAAATACATTTTGAAAATGAGGGGGTCACTCATTTCAGACGGAGATGGGAATCTACAGTGATGAGGATTGTGAGCAGAGGCTCTGAGCGGGGGAATCTTATTGAGACATATAAAATTATGAAGGGAATAGATAGGATAGATGCGGGCAGGTTGTTTCCACTGGTCGGGGAAAGCAGAACTAGGGGGCATAGCCTCAAAATAAGGGGAAGTAGATTTAGGGCTGAGTTCAGGAGGAACTTCTTCACCCAAAGGGTTGTGAATCTCTGGAATTCCTTGCCCAGTGAAGCAGTTGAGGCTCCTTCTTTAAACATTTTTAAGGAAACGATAGATGCCTTTCTAAAGAATAAAGGGATTCGGAGATATGGTGTTCGGGCCGGAGAGTGGAGCTGAGTCCACAAAGATCGGCCATGATCTCATTAAATGGCGGAGCAGGCTCGAGGGGCCAGATGGCCTACTCCTGCTCCTAGTTCTTATGTTCTTATGTTCCCCTTGGAGAGACCAGTGACTACCCTCCGGCCTCCTCCATCTCTCTCTCTCGCTCGCACCTCCTAAGGATGCTCCAACGGACCAATCTTTGATGATCTTCTGGACTATCTCTTTGTTTGCCTTCGGGTTGCGCTGTTTTTGTTATTCTCTAGCAAACCGCCTCAGGCAGTGTTGTTATGTCGAGGGCACCGCGTAAACAGAGATTCCCTCGGCCGATAGAATCCTTTTCTAGTTCACTCCCTCGCCTAACATCCCCACTCATTCTCACTCCCACCTCTCACAGCAGAGCCCACACCACACGAGGAATGGAATGTGATCTTAACGACACGAGCCAAATCCTGAGGGGGCGGGATAGGGAGCACGACTGGAGGATGTTTCCTCTTGTGGGAGGAGACCAGAACCAGAGAGCACGGTTTCTGAACAAGGGGGTCTTGCGTTTAAAACGTAAAAGATAACACGGGCACTGCTTCAAAAAATGTAGAGTGGACAGTTAACCCCTGATAGTGCAGCACTCCCCCAGCACTGACCCTCCGACAGTGCAGTGCTCCCAGCACTGACCCTCCGAAAGTGCAGCGCTCCCCCAGCACTGACCCTCCGACAGTGCGGCACTCCCCCAGCACTGACCCTCCGACAGTGCGGCGCTCCCTCAGCACTGACCTCCGACAGTGCGGCGCCTCCTCAGCACTGACCTCCAACAGTGCGGAGCTCCCTCACCACTGACCCCCCGACAGTGCGGCGCCTCCTCAGCACTGACCTCCACCAGGGCGGCACTCCCTCAGCACTGACCCTCCGACAGTGCGGTGCTCCCTCAGCACTGACCCTCCGACAGTGCGCCGCTCCCCCAGCACTGACCCCCCGACAGTGCAGCGCTCCCTCAGCACTGACCCTCCGACAGTGCGGCACTCCCCCAGCACTGACCCTCCGACAGTGTGGCGCTCCCTCAGCACTGACCCTCCGACAGTGCGCCGCTCCCCCAGCACTGACCCCCCGACAGTGCAGCGCTCCCTCAGCACTGACCCTCCGACAGTGCGGCGCTCCCCCAGCACTGACCCCCCGACAGTGCAGCGCTCCCTCAGCACTGACCCTCCGACAGTGCGGTGCTCCCCCAGCACTGACCCTCCGACAGTGCGGCGCTCCCTCAGCATTGACCCTCTGACAGTGCAGCGCTCCCTCAGCACTGACCCTACGACAATGCGGCGCTCCCTCAGTACTGACCCTCCGACAGTGCGGTAGTCCCTCAGCACTGGCCCTCCGACAGTGCGGCGCTCCGTCATCCCAGACCCTCCGACAGTGCGGCGCTCGCTCAGCACTGACCCTCCGACAGTACGGCGCTCCCTCAGTACTGACCCTCCGACAGTGCGGCGCTCCCTCAGCACTGGCCCTCCGACAGTGCAGCGCTCCCTCAGCACTGACCCTCCGACAGTGCGGCGCTCCCTCAGCACTGGCCCTCCGACAGTGCAGTGCTCCGTCATCCCAGACACTCCGACAGTGCGGCGGTCCCTCAGCACTGACCCTCCAACAGTGCGGCGGTCCCTCAGTACTGTCCCTCCGACAGTGTGGCGCTCCCTCAGCACTGACCCTCTGACAGTGCGGCGCTCCCTCAGCACTGACCCTCCAACAGTGCGGTGCTCCCTCAGCACTGACCCTCCGACAGTGCGGCGCCCCCTCAGCACTGACCCTCCAACAGTGCGGCACTCCCTCAGCACTGACCCTCCGACAGTGCGGCCCTCCCTCAGCACTGACCCTCTGACAGTGCGGCGCCCCCTCAGCACTGACCCTCCGACAGTGCGGCCCTCCCTCAGCACTGACCCTCTGACAGTGCAGCGCTCCCTCAGCACAGATCCTTGGATCATGCGGTGGTCAGTCGGTACCAGGACTAAGTCAGCCTGGATTATGATGCTGAGCTGTCCCAGAGAGCAGCACTCAAGCCGCCACCTTCTGATTTGCCGGTCAGAGGTCAAAACAAGCCAGCAACAGCTGGTGCACAGATGTTAGTCGGGCAAACCAGGCTCTGGTCAGGTTTTTCAGTGAAGGAGCCTCTGTCGCAGGTTCAATGTTTGGACAGATTAAGCCATGCATTTATTATTGATCCAACGTCTGTAAATAAAACTACTTGTGGTCCAAAGTCTGCATTTCGACCTGGATATAACAGGCTGGTCGATCAAAGGGAGGAGAAACAGGCTGTGCAGGGGAGGCCATTCCCTCCTCAAACCCCTGCCAGCTCTTTGTAACAAATATCCAACATATATTTCACCCCTTCTCCCCCCCAACCACCTGTGCTTCCTCCAGTAGTCCTGCTAATTATTTCCCCTTTAATTATTGACCCTATTCCCCCTTTTCTAACTCCCGATTCACTCTGCTCCCATCGCCCTTACAGGCAGCACCTTCCATATCACCATGGTCAGCTGTGCAAATGCATTTCCCACACCCCTTTCCGGTTCCTCCGACAGTGCGGTGCTCCCTTAGCACTGACCCTCCGACAGTGCGGCACTCCATTAGCACTGACCCTCCGACAGTGCGGCGCTCCCTCAGCACTGACCCTCCGACAGTGCGGCGCTCCCTCAGCACTGACCCTCCGACAGTGCAGCGCTCCCTCAGCACTGACCCTCCGACAGTGCGGCGCTCCCTCAGCACTGACCCTCCGACAGTGCGGCGCTCCCTCAGCACTGACCCTCCGACAGTGCGGCGCTCCCTCAGCACTGACCCTCCGACAGTGCGGTGCTCCCTCAGAACTGACCCTCCGACAGTGCGGCGCTCCCTCAGCACTGACCCTCCGACAGTGTGGCGCTCCCTCAGCACTGACCCTCCGACAGTGCGGCGCTCCCTCACCACTGATCCTCCGACAGTGCGGCACTCCCTCAGGACTGACCCTCCGACAGTGCGGCGCTCCCTCAGCACTGACCCTCTGACAGCGCAGCGCTCCCTCAGCACTGACCCTCCGACAGTGCGGCACTCCCTCAGCACTGACCCTCCGACAGTGCGGTGCTCCCTCAGCACTGACCCTCAGTCAGTGCGGCTCCCTCAGCACTGACCCTCCGACAGTCCGGCGCTCCCTCAGCACTGACCCTCCGACAGTCCGGCGCTCCCTCAGCACTGATCCTCAGTCAGTGCGGCTCCCTCAGCACTGACCCTCCGACAGTGTGGTGCTCCCTCAGTACTGACCCTCCGACAGTGCGGTGCTCCCTCAGCACTGACCCTCCGACAGTGCGGCGCTCCCTCTGCACTGACCCTCCGACAGTGCGGCGCTCCCTCAGCACTGACCCTCCGACAGTGCGGTGCTCCCTCAGCACTGACCCTCCGACAGTGCGGCTCCCTCAGCACTGACCCTCCGACAGTGCTGCGCTCCGTCAGCGCTGACCCTCCGACAGTGCAGCGCTCCCTCAGCACTGACCCTCCGACAGTGCGGCGCTCCCTCAGCCCTTCTCCAACGGTTAATTTTGAGACTTGCGATCGTTGTCCGATTTACTCTTGTTGTCTGTCCGGCCCTCTGCACCCAGGGCGCCGGACTCCCCATTGATCAGGGTCCACGTGATAGGCCCGGGGCGGTCATATGACACACTAAAGATCACCACTTAAAGGGGCCCCACTACCACGTCCCTCTCCCCTTTAGTCCCTCGACACATATATTTTTATATAAATGGCAATATAGCTTATTTATCATAGAATCATAGAATTTACAGTGCAGATGGAGGCCATTCGGCCCATCGAGTCTGCACCAGCCCTTGGAAAGAGCACCCTACCCAAGGTCAACACCGCCACCCTATCCCCATAACCCAGTAACCCCACCCAACACTAAGGGCAATTTCGGACACTAAGGGCAATTTATCACGGCCAATCCACCAAACCTGCACATCTTTGGACTGTGGGAGGAAACCGGAGCACCCGGAGGAAACCCACGCACACACGGGGAGGATGTGCAGACTCCGCACAGACAGTGACCCAAGCCGGGAATCGAACCTGGGACCCTGGAGCTGTGAAGCAATTGTGCTATCCACAAGGCTGCCGTGCTGCCCAGTTAACCTTGTACAATGAGGACAGAAGCACCAAGCAGGGGGTAATACAGCAGAGACCTTCACAAAGTCACCTGTCTGGGATCTTCCACGGCCTGGTGGAATCCCTCAGATCCACGACTGATTCCTCCATCAGTGACGCAGACGTCTTCGTCCGCAGGGTGCTTCGAGGTCTTGAAGGGTGCGTCGGGGGCGTGACACTCTCCGATCCCATCGAGGGTAGCGTGAGGGACCTCTCCTGAGCCCTCCGCCTCCCTTGCTTCAGGCTTCATTGAAGGATCTTTGGCAGTGCCCAGGGGAACCGCCTGTTCGGTCTTTGTGGCTACGACCTCTCGGCTCCTGGTCTACGTGCTTCTGCGCTCGTTGCCCTCGTTGGTCCACCGCGGTACGGGAAGGAGGACCAGACTTTGCCACAATTTCCCCTAGCATTCTTACAAAAAACAGATTGGCGGTTTAAAGATCTCTCATTCTTCCCTCATTTATTGTAGAGCATGATGCAGTGCAACGGAGGGTCTGCAGTGTAACGGAGGGTCTGCGGGTCTGCAATGTTATGGAGGGTCTGCGGGTCGGCAGTGTAATGGAGGGTCTGCGGGTCTGCAGTGTAATGGAGGGTCTGCGGGTCGGCAGAGTAATGGAGTGCAGATGCAGTGTAATGGAGGGTCTACAGTGTAATGGAGGGTCTGCGAGTCTGCAGTGTAAAGGAGGGTCTGCGGGTCTGCAGTGTAATGGAGGGTCTGAGGGTCGGCAGTGTAATGGAGGGTCTGCGAGTCAGCAGTGTAATGGAGGGTCTACAGTGTAATGGAGGGTCTACAGTGTAATGGAGGGTCTGCGAGTCTGCAGTGTAAAGGAGGGTCGGCGGGTCGGCAGTGTAATGGAGGGTCTGCGGGTCGGCAGTGTAATGGAGGGTCTGCGGGTCTGCAGTGTAATGGAGGGTCTGCGGGTCTGCAGTGTAATGGAGGGTCTGCGGGTCTGCAGTGTAATGGAGGGTCTGCGGGTCTGCAGTGTAATGGAGGGTCTGCGGGTCTGCAGTGTGATGGAGGGTCTGCGGGTCGGCAGTGTAATGGAGGGTCTGCGGGTCTGCAGTGTAATGGAGGGTCTGCAGTGTAATGGAGGGTCTGCGGGTCTGCAGTGTAATGGAGGGTCTGCAGTGTAATGGAGGGTCTGCGGGTCTGCAGTGTAATGGAGGGTCTGCAGTGCAATGGAGGGTCTGCGGGTCTGAACTGTAATGGAGAGTCTACAGTGTAATGGAGGGTCTGCGAGTCTGCAGTGCAATGGAGGGTCTGCGGGTCGGCTGTATAATGGAGGGTCTGCGGGTCTGCAGTGTAATGGAGGGTCTGCAGGTCTGCAGTGTAATGGAGGGTCTGCAGTGTAATGGAGGGTCTGCGGGTCTGCAGTGTAATGGAGGGTCTGCAGTGTAATGGAGGGTCTGCGGGTCGGCAGTGTAATGGAGGGTCTGCAGTGTAATGGAGGGTCTGCGGGTCTGCAGTGTAATGGAGGGTCTGCAGTGTAATGGAAGGTCTGCGGGTCGCCAGTGTTATGGAGGGTCTGCGAGTCTGCATTGTTATGGAGGGTCTGCGGGTCGGCAGTGTAATGGAGGGTCTGCGAGTCTGCAGTGTAATGGAGGGTCTGCAGTGTAATGGAGGGTCTGCGGGTCTGCAGTGTAATGGAGGGTCTGCAGTGTAATGGAGGGTCTGCGGGTCGGCAGTGTAATGGAGGGTCTGCAGTGTAATGGAGGGTCTGCGGGTCTGCAGTGTAATGGAGGGTCTGCAGTGTAATGGAAGGTCTGCGGGTCTGCAGGGTAATGGACGGTCTGCAATGTAATGGAGGGTCTGCGGGTCGCCAGTGTTATGGAGGGTCTGCGAGTCTGCATTGTTATGGAGGGTCTGCGGGTCGGCAGTGTAATGGAGGGTCTGCGAGTCTGCAGTGTAATGGAGGGTCTGCAGTGTAATGGAGGGTCTGCGGGTCTGCAGTGTAATGGAGGGTCTGCAGTGTAATGGAGGGTCTGCGGGTCGGCAGTGTAATGGAGGGTCTGCAGTGTAATGGAGGGTCTGCGGGTCTGCAGTGTAATGGAGGGTCTGCAGTGTAATGGAAGGTCTGCGGGTCTGCAGGGTAATGGACGGTCTGCAATGTAATGGAGGGTCTGCGGGTCGCCAGTGTTATGGAGGGTCTGCGAGTCTGCATTGTTATGGAGGGTCTGCGGGTCGGCAGTGTAATGGAGGGTCTGCGAGTCTGCAGTGTAATGGAGGGTCTGCGGGTCGACAGTGTAATTGAGAGTCTGTGGGTCGGCAGAGTAATGGAGTGTAGATGCAGTGTAATGGAGGGTCTACAGTGTAATGGAGGGTCTGCGGGTCTGCAGTGTAATGGAGGGTCTACAGTGTAATGGAGGGTCTGCGGGTCTGCAGTGTAATGGAGGGTCTGCAGTGCAATGGAGGGTCTGCGGGTCTGCAGTGTAATGGAGGGTCTGCGGGTCTGCAGTGTAATGGAGGGTCTGCGGGTCGGCAGTGTAATGGAGTGTAGATGCAGTGTAATGGAGGGTCTACAGTGTAATGGAGGGTCTGCAGTGTAATGGAGGGTCTGCAAGTCTGCAGTGTAATGGAGGGTCTACAGTGTAATGGAGGGTCTGCGAGTCTGCAGTGTAATGGAGTGTAGATGCAGTGTAATGGAGGGTCTACAGTGTAATGGAGGGTCTGCGAGTCTGCAGTGTAATGGAGGGTCTGCGGGTCTGCAGTGTAATGGAGGGTCTACAGTGTAATGGAGGGTCTGCGAGTCTGCAGTGTAATGGAGGGTCTGCGGGTCGGCAGTGTAATGGAGGGTCTGCGGGTCTGCAGTGTAATGGAGGGTCTGCGGGTCTGCAGTATAATGGAGGGTCTGCGGGTCTGCAGTGTAATGGAGGGTCTGCAGTGTAATGGAGGGTCTGCGGGTCGGCAGTGTAATGGAGGGTCAGCAGTGTAATGGAGGGTCTGCGGGCCTGCATTGTAATGGAGGGTCTGCAGTGTAATTGACGGTCTGCAGTGTAATGGAGGGTCTGCGGGTCTGCAGGGTAATGGACGGTCTGCAGTGTAATGGAGGGTCTGCGGGTCTGCAGTGTAATGGAGGGTCTGCAGTGTAATGGAGGGTCTGCGGGTCTGCATTGTAATGGAGGGTCTGCAGTGTAATGGACGGTCTGCAGTGTAATGGAGGGTCTGCGGGTCTGCAGTGTAATGGAGGGTCTGCAGTGTAATGGAGGGTCTGCGGGTCAGCAGGGTAATGGACGGTCTGCAGTGTAATGGAGGGTCTGCGGGTCTGCAGGGTAATGGATGGTCTGCAATGTAATGGAGGGTGTGCGGGTCGCCAGTGTTATGGAGGGTCTGCGAGTCTGCATTGTTATGGAGGGTCTGTGGGTCGGCAGTGTAATGGAGGGTCTGCGGGTCTGCAGTGTAATTGAGAGCCTGCGGGTTGGCAGTGTAATGGAGGGTCTGCGGGTCGGCAGTGTAATGGAGGGTCTGCGGGTCGGCAGTGTAATGGAGGGTCTGCGAGTCGGCAATGTAATGGAGTGTAGATGCAGTGTAATGGAGGGTCTGCGGGTCGGCAGTGTGATGGAGGGTCTGCGGGTCGGCAGTGTAATGGAGGGTCTGCGGGTCTGCAGTGTAATGGAGGGTCTGCGGGTCTGCAGTGTAATGGAGGGTCTGCAGTGTAATGGACGGTCTGCGGGTCTGCAGTGTAATGGAGGGTCTGCAGTGTAATGGAGGGTCTGCGAATCAGCAGTGTAATGGAGGGTCTGCAGTGTAATGGAGGGTCTGAGGGTCTGCAGTGAAATGGAGGGTCTGCGGGTCTGCAGTGCAATGGAGGGTCTGCAGTGTAATGGAGGGTCTGCGGGTCTGCAGTGTAATGGAGGGTCTGCAGTGTAATGGACAGTCTGCAGTGTAATGGAGGGTCTGCGGGTCAGCAGTGTTATGGAGGGTCTGCGAGTCTGCAGTGGAATGGAGGGTCTGTGGGTCGGCAGTGTAATGGAGGGTCTGCGAACTGCAGTGTAATGGAGGGTCTGCGGGTCTGCAGTGTAATGGAGGGTCTGCGGGTCGGCAGTGTTATGGAGGGTCTGCAAGTCTGGAGTGTTATGGAGGGTCTGCGAGTCTGCAGTGTAATGGAGGGTCTGCAGTGCAATGGAGGGTCTGAGGGTCTGCAGTGTTATGGAGGGTCTGCGAGTCTGCAGTGTAATGGAGGGTCTGCAGTGTTATGGAGGGTCTGCGAGTCTGCAGTGTAATGGAGGGTCTGCAGTTTAATGGAGGGTCTGAGGGTCTGCAGTTATATGGAGGGTCTGCGCGTTTGCAGTGTAATGGAGGGTATGCAGTGTTATGGAGGTTCTGCGAGTCTGCAGTGTAATGGAGGGTCTGGGAGTCCGCAGTGTAATTGAGGGTCTGCAGTGTAATGGAGTGTAGATGCAGTGTAATTGAGGCTCTGCAGTGTAATGGAGCGTCTGCGGGTCGGCACTGTAATGGAGGGTCTGTGAGTCTGCCGTGTAATGGGGGGTCTGCGGGTCGGCAGTGTAATGGAGGGTCTGCAGTGTAATGGAGGGTCTGCGGGTCGGCAGTGTAATGGAGGGTCTGCGGGTCGGCAGTGTAATGGAGGGTCTGCGGGTCGGCAGTGTAATGGAGGGTCTGCGGGTCGGCAGTGTAATGGGGGGTCTGCGGGTCGGCAATGTAATGGAGGGTCTGCGGTTCTGCAGTGTTATGGAGGGTCGGCGGGTCTGCAGTGTAATGGAGGGTCTGCGGGTCTGCAGTGTAATGGAAGGTCTGCGGGTCTGCAGGGTAATGGATGGTCTGGAGTGCAATGGAGGGTCTGCGGGTCTGCAGGGTAATGGACGGTCTGCAATGTAATGGAGGGTCTGCGGGTCGGCAGTGTAATGGAGGGTCTGCGAGTCTGCAATGTTATGGAGGGTCTGCGAGTCGGCAGTGTAATTGAGAGTCTGTGGGTCGGCAGTGTAATGGAGGGTCTGCAGGTCGGCAGTGTAATGGAGGGTCTGTGGGTCGGCAGTGTAATGGAGGGTCTGCGAGTCGGCAATGTAATGGAGTGTAGATGCAGTGTAATGGAGGGTCTGCGGGTCTGCAGTGTAATGGAGGGTCTGCGGGTCTGCAGTGTAATGGAGGGTCTGCGGGTCGGCAGTGTAATGGAGGGTCTGTGGGTCGGCAGTGTAATGGAGGGTCTGCGAGTCGGCAATGTAATGGAGTGTAGATGCAGTGTAATGGAGGGTCTGCGGGTCGGCAGTGTGATGGAGGGTCTGCGAGTCGGCAGTGTAATGGAGGGTCTGCGGGTCTGCAGTGTAATGGAGGGTCTGCGGGTCTGCAGTGTAATGGAGGGTCTGCAGTGTAATGGACGGTCTGCAGTGTAATGGAGGGTCTGCGAATCTGCAGTGTAATGGAGGGTCTGCAGTGTAATGGAGGGTTTGAGGGTCTGCAGTGAAATGGAGGGTCTGCGGGTCTGCAGTGTAATGGAGGGTCTGCAGTGTAATGGAGGGTCTGCGGGTCAGCAGTGTAATGGAGGGTCTGCAGTGTAATGGACGGTCTGCAGTGTAATGAAGGGTCTGCGGGTCGGCAGTGTTATGGAGTGTCTGCGAGTCTGCAGTGTAATGGAGGGTCTGCGGGTCGGCAGTGTAATGGAGGGTCTGCGAGTCTGCAGTGTAATGGAGGGTCTGCGGGTCTGCTGTGTAATGGAGGGTCTGTGGGTCGGCAGTGTAATGGAGGGTCTGCGAGTCTGCAGTGTAATGGAGGGTCTGCGAGTCTGCAGTGTAATGGAGGGTCTGCGGGTCGGCAGTGTTATGGAGGGTCTGCGAGTCTGGAGTGTTATGGAGGGTCTGCGAGTCTGCAGTGTAATGGAGGGTCTGCAGTGCAATGGAGGGTCTGAGGGTCTGCAGTGTTATGGAGGGTCTGCGAGTCTGCAGTGTAATGGAGGGTCTGCAGTGTTATGGAGGGTCTGCGAGTCTGCAGTGTAATGGAGGGTCTGCAGTTTAATGGAGGGTCTGAGGGTCTGCAGTTATATGGAGGGTCTGCGCGTTTGCAGTGTAATGGAGGGTATGCAGTGTTATGGAGGTTCTGCGTGTCTGCAGTGTAATGGAGGGTCTGGGAGTCCGCAGTGTAATTGAGGGTCTGCAGTGTAATGGAGTGTAGATGCAGTGTAATTGAGGCTCTGCAGTGTAATGGAGCGTCTGCGGGTCGGCACTGTAATGGAGGGTCTGTGAGTCTGCAGTGTAATTGAAGGTCTGCAGTGTAATGGAGGGTCTGCGGGTCGGCAGTGTAATGGAGGGTCTGCGGGTCGGCAGTGTAATGGAGGGTCTGCGGGTC
The DNA here is from genome assembly GCF_047496885.1 of Scyliorhinus torazame. Lineage (NCBI taxonomy): Eukaryota > Metazoa > Chordata > Chondrichthyes > Carcharhiniformes > Scyliorhinidae > Scyliorhinus > Scyliorhinus torazame. The sequence continues at coordinate 24,007,953 of NC_092728.1, forward strand.
GGCAGTGTAATGGAGGGTCTGCGGGTCGGCAGTGTAATGGGGGGTCTGCGGGTCGGCAATGTAATGGAGGGTCTGCGGTTCTGCAGTGTTATGGAGGGTCGGCGGGTCTGCAGTGTAATGGAGGGTCTGCGGGTCTGCAGTGTAATGGAGGGTCTGCGGGTCTGCAGGGTAATGGATGGTCTGCAGTGCAATGGAGGGTCTGCGGGTCTGCAGGGTAATGGACGGTCTGCAATGTAATGGAGGGTCTGCGGGTCGGCAGTGTAATGGAGGGTCTGCGAGTCTGCAATGTTATGGAGGGTCTGCGAGTCGGCAGTGTAATTGAGAGTCTGTGGGTCGGCAGTGTAATGGAGGGTCTGCAGGTCGGCAGTGTAATGGAGGGTCTGTGGGTCGGCAGTGTAATGGAGGGTCTGCGAGTCGGCAATGTAATGGAGTGTAGATGCAGTGTAATGGAGGGTCTGCGGGTCTGCAGTGTAATGGAGGGTCTGCGGGTCTGCAGTGTAATGGAGGGTCTGCGGGTCGGCAGTGTAATGGAGGGTCTGTGGGTCGGCAGTGTAATGGAGGGTCTGCGAGTCGGCAATGTAATGGAGTGTAGATGCAGTGTAATGGAGGGTCTGCGGGTCGGCAGTGTGATGGAGGGTCTGCGAGTCGGCAGTGTAATGGAGGGTCTGCGGATCTGCAGTGTAATGGAGGGTCTGCGGGTCTGCAGTGTAATGGAGGGTCTGCAGTGTAATGGACGGTCTGCAGTGCAATGGAGGGTCTGCAAATTACAATGTAATGGAGTGTAGATGCAGTGTAATGGAGGGTCTGAGAGTCGGCAATGTAATGGAGGGTCTGCGGGTCTGCAGTGTAATGGAGGGTCTGCAGTGTAATGGAGGGTCTGCGGGTCGGCAGTGTAATGGAGGGTCGGCAGTGTAATGGAGGGTCTGCGGGTCTGCAGTGTAATGGAGGGTCTGCGGGTCGGCAGTGTAATGGAGGGTCTGCGGGTCTGCAGTGTAATGGAGGGTCTGCGTGTCTGCAGTATAATGGCGGGTCTGCGGGTCTGCAGTGTAATGGAGGGTCTGCGGGTCTGCAGTGTAATGGAGGGTCTGCAGTGTAATGGAGGGTCTGCGGGTCGGCAGTGTAATGGAGGGTCGGCAGTGTAATGGAGGGTCTGCGGGTCTGCATTGTAATGGAGGGTCTGCAGTGTAATTAACGGTCTGCAGTGTAATGGAGGGTCTGCGGGTCTGCAGGGTAATGGACGGTCTGCAGTGTAATGGAGGGTCTGCGGGTCTGCAGTGTAATGGAGGGTCTGTAGTGTAATGGAGGGTCTGCGGGTCGGCAGTGTAATGGAGGGTCTGCAGTGTAATGGAGGGTCTGCGGGTCTGCATTGTAATGGAGGGTCTACAGTGTAATGGACGGTCTGCAGTGTAATGGAGGGTCTGCGGGTCTGCAGTGTAATGGAGGGTCTGCAGTGTAATGGAGGGTCTGCGGGCCTGCAGGGTAATGGACGGTCTGCAGTGTAATGGAGGGTCTGCGGGTCTGCAGGGTAATGGACGGTCAGCAATGTAATGGAGGGTCTGCGGGTCGCCAGTGTTATGGAGGGTCTGCGGGTCGGCAGTGTAATTGAGAGTCTGTGGGTCGGCAGTGTAATGGAGGGTCTGCGGGTCGGCAGTGTAATGGAGGGTCTGCGGGTCGGCAGTGTAATGGAGGGTCTGAGAGTCGGCAATGTAATGGAGGGTTTGCGGGTCGGGAGTGTAATGGAGGGTCTGCGGGTCTGCAGTGTAATGGAGAGTCTGCGGGTCTGCAGTGTAATGGAGGGCCTGCAGTGTAATGGACGGTCTGCAGTGTAATGGAGGGTCTGCGAATCTGCAGTGTAATGGAGGGTCTGCAGTGTAATGGAGGGTCTGAGGGTCTGCAGTGTAATGGAGGGTCTGCGGGTCTGCAGTGTAATGGAGGGTCTGCAGTGTAATGGAGGGTCTGCGGGTCTGCAGTGTAATGGAGGGTCTGCAGTGTAATGGACGGTCTGCAGTGTAATGGAGGGTCTGCGGGTCGGCAGTGTTATGGAGGGTCTGCGAGTCTGCAGTGTAATGGAGGGTCTGCGGGTCGGCAGTGTAATGGAGGGTCTGCGAGTCTGCAGTGTAATGGAGGGTCTGCGGGTCTGCAGTGTAATGGATGGTCTGCGGGTCTGCAGTGTAATGGAGGGTCTGCAGTGTAATGGACGGTCTGCAGTGTAATGGAGGGTCTGCGGGTCGGCAGTGTTATGGAGGGTCTGCGAGTCTGCAGTGTAATGGAGGGTCTGCGGGTCGGCAGTGTTATGGAGGGTCTGCGAGTCTGTAGTGTTATGGAGGGTCTGCGAGTCTGCAGTGTAATGGAGGGTCTGCAGTGCAATGGAGGGTCTGAGGGTCTGCAGTGTTATGGAGGGTCTGCGAGTCTGCAGTGTAATGGAGGGTCTGCAGTGTTATGGAGGGTCTGCGAGTCTGCAGTGTAATGGAGGGTCTGCGGGTCGGCAGTGTAATGGAGGGTCTGGGAATCCGCAGTGTAATTGAGGGTCTGCAGTGTAATGGAGGGTCTGCGGGTCTGCAGTGTAATGGAGGGTCTGCAGGTCGGCAGTGTTATGGAGGGTCTGTGAGTCTGCAGTGTAATTGAAGGTCTGCAGTATAATGGAGGGTCTGCGAGTCTGCAGTGTAATGGAGGGTCTGCAGTGTTATGGAGGGTCTGTGAGTCTGCAGTGTAATTGAAGGTCTGCAGTGTAATGGAGTGTCTGCGGGTCTGCAGTGTAATGGAGGGTCTGCAGTGTAATGGAGGGTCTGCGGGTCTGCAGTGTAATGGAGGGTCTGCGGGTCGGCAGTGTGATGGAGGGTCTGCGAGTCGGCAGTGTAATGGAGGGTCTGCGGGTCTGCAGTGTAATGGAGGGTCTGCGGGTCTGCAGTGTAATGGAGGGTCTGCAGTGTAATGGACGGTCTGCAGTGTAATGGAGGGTCTGCAAATTACAATGTAATGGAGTGTAGATGCAGTGTAATGGAGGGTCTGAGAGTCGGCAATGTAATGGAGGGTCTGCGGGTCTGCAGTGTAATGGAGGGTCTGCAGTGTAATGGAGGGTCTGCGGGTCGGCAGTGTAATGGAGGGTCGGCAGTGTAATGGAGGGTCTGCGGGTCTGCAGTGTAATGGAGGGTCTGCGGGTCGGCAGTGTAATGGAGGGTCTGCGGGTCTGCAGTGTAATGGAGGGTCTGCGTGTCTGCAGTATAATGGCGGGTCTGCGGGTCTGCAGTGTAATGGAGGGTCTGCGGGTCTGCAGTGTAATGGAGGGTCTGCAGTGTAATGGAGGGTCTGCGGGTCGGCAGTGTAATGGAGGGTCGGCAGTGTAATGGAGGGTCTGCGGGTCTGCATTGTAATGGAGGGTCTGCAGTGTAATTAACGGTCTGCAGTGTAATGGAGGGTCTGCGGGTCTGCAGGGTAATGGACGGTCTGCAGTGTAATGGAGGGTCTGCGGGTCTGCAGTGTAATGGAGGGTCTGTAGTGTAATGGAGGGTCTGCGGGTCGGCAGTGTAATGGAGGGTCTGCAGTGTAATGGAGGGTCTGCGGGTCTGCATTGTAATGGAGGGTCTACAGTGTAATGGACGGTCTGCAGTGTAATGGAGGGTCTGCGGGTCTGCAGTGTAATGGAGGGTCTGCAGTGTAATGGAGGGTCTGCGGGCCTGCAGGGTAATGGACGGTCTGCAGTGTAATGGAGGGTCTGCGGGTCTGCAGGGTAATGGACGGTCAGCAATGTAATGGAGGGTCTGCGGGTCGCCAGTGTTATGGAGGGTCTGCGGGTCGGCAGTGTAATTGAGAGTCTGTGGGTCGGCAGTGTAATGGAGGGTCTGCGGGTCGGCAGTGTAATGGAGGGTCTGCGGGTCGGCAGTGTAATGGAGGGTCTGAGAGTCGGCAATGTAATGGAGGGTTTGCGGGTCGGGAGTGTAATGGAGGGTCTGCGGGTCTGCAGTGTAATGGAGAGTCTGCGGGTCTGCAGTGTAATGGAGGGTCTGCAGTGTAATGGACGGTCTGCAGTGTAATGGAGGGTCTGCGAATCTGCAGTGTAATGGAGGGTCTGCAGTGTAATGGAGGGTCTGAGGGTCTGCAGTGTAATGGAGGGTCTGCGGGTCTGCAGTGTAATGGAGGGTCTGCAGTGTAATGGAGGGTCTGCGGGTCTGCAGTGTAATGGAGGGTCTGCAGTGTAATGGACGGTCTGCAGTGTAATGGAGGGTCTGCGGGTCGGCAGTGTTATGGAGGGTCTGCGAGTCTGCAGTGTAATGGAGGGTCTGCGGGTCGGCAGTGTAATGGAGGGTCTGCGAGTCTGCAGTGTAATGGAGGGTCTGCGGGTCTGCAGTGTAATGGAGGGTCTGCGGGTCTGCAGTGTAATGGAGGGTCTGCAGTGTAATGGACGGTCTGCAGTGTAATGGAGGGTCTGCGGGTCGGCAGTGTTATGGAGGGTCTGCGAGTCTGTAGTGTTATGGAGGGTCTGCGAGTCTGCAGTGTAATGGAGGGTCTGCAGTGCAATGGAGGGTCTGAGGGTCTGCAGTGTTATGGAGGGTCTGCGAGTCTGCAGTGTAATGGAGGGTCTGCAGTGTTATGGAGGGTCTGCGAGTCTGCAGTGTAATGGAGGGTCTGCGGGTCGGCAGTGTAATGGAGGGTCTGGGAATCCGCAGTGTAATTGAGGGTCTGCAGTGTAATGGAGGGTCTGCGGGTCTGCAGTGTAATGGAGGGTCTGCAGGTCGGCAGTGTTATGGAGGGTCTGTGAGTCTGCAGTGTAATTGAAGGTCTGCAGTGTAATGGAGGGTCTGCGAGTCTGCAGTGTAATGGAGGGTCTGCAGTGTTATGGAGGGTCTGTGAGTCTGCAGTGTAATTGAAGGTCTGCAGTGTAATGGAGTGTCTGCGGGTCTGCAGTGTAATGGAGGGTCTGCAGTGTAATGGAGGGTCTGCGGGTCTGCAGTGTAATGGAGGTTCTGCAGTGTAATGGACGGTCTGCAGTGTAATGGAGGGTCTGCGGGTCGGCAGTGTTATGGAGGGTCTGCGAGTCTGGAGTGTTATGCAGGGTCTGCGAGTCTGCAGTGTAATGGAGGGTCTGCGAGTCTGGAGTGTTATGCAGGGTCTGCGAGTCTGCAGTGTAATGGAGGGTCCGCAGTGCAATGGAGGGTCTGAGGGTCTGCAGTGTTATGGAGGGTCTGCGAGTCTGCAGTGTAATGGAGGGTCGGCAGTTTAATGGAGGGTCTGAGGGTCTGCAGTTTTATGGAGGGTCTGCGAGTTTGCAGTGTAATGGAGGGTCTGCAGTGTTATGGAGGGTCTGCGAGTCTGCAGTGTAATGGAGGGTCTGCAGTGTAATGGAGGGTCTGCGAGTCTGCAGTGTAATGGAGGGTCTGCGGGTCTGCAGTGTAATGGAGGGTCTGGGAGTCCGCAGTGTAATTGAGGGTCTGCAGTGGAATGGAGTGTAGATGCAGCGTAATTGAGGGTCTGCAGTGTAATGGAGGGTCTGCGGGTCTGCAGTGTAATGGAGGGTCTGCGGGTCGGCACTGTAATGGAGGGTCTGCAGGTCGGCAGTGTAATGGAGGGTCTGCAGTGTTATGGAGGGTCTGTGAGTCTGCAGTGTAATGGAGGGTCTGCGGGTCGGCACTGGAATGGAGGGTCTGCGGGTCGGCAGTGTAATGGAGGGTCTGCGGGTCGGCAGTGTAATGGAGGGTCTGCGGGTCGGCAGTGTAATGGAGGGTCTGCGGGTCGGCAGTGTAATGGAGGGTCTGCGGGTCGGGAGTGTAATGGGGGGTCTGCGGGTCGGCAGTGTAATGGAGGGTCTGCGGGTCGGCAGTGTAATGGAGGGTCTGCGGGTCGGCAGTGTAATGGAGGGTCTGCGGGTCGGCAGTGTAATGGAGGGTCTGCGGGTCGGCAGTGTAATGGAGGGTCTGCGGGTCGGGAGTGTAATGGGGGGTCTGCGGGTCGGCAATGAAATGGAGGGTCTGCGGGTCGGCAGTGTAATGGAGGGTCTGCGGGTCTGCAGTGTAATGGAGGGTCTGCGGGTCTGCAGTGTAATGGAGGGTCTGCGGGTCGGCAGTGTAATGGAGGGTCTGCGGGTCTGCAGTGTAATGGAGGGTCTGAGGGTCGGCAGTGTAATGGAGGGTCTGCGGGTCTGCAGTGTAATGGAGGGTCTGCGCGTCGGCAGTGTAATGGAGGGTCTGCGGGTCGGCAGTGTAATGGAGGGTCTGCGGGTCTGCAGTGTAATGGAGGGTCTGCAGTGTAATGGAGGGTCTGCGGGTCTGCAGTGTAATGGAGGGTCCGCGGGTCTGCAGTGTAATGGAGGGTCTGCGGGTCGGCAGTGTAATGGAGGGTCTGCGGGTCGGCAGTGTAATGGAGGGTCTGAGGGTCTGCAGTGTAATGGAGGGTCTGAGGGTCGGCAGTGTAATGGAGGGTCTGCGGGTCTGCAGTGTAATGGAGGGTCTGCGGGTCTGCAGTTTAATGGAGGGTCTGCGGGTCGGCAGTGTAATGGAGGGTCTGCGGGTCGGCAGTGTAATGGAGGGTCTGAGGGTCGGCAGTGTAATGGAGGGTCTGCGGGTCTGCAGTTTAATGGAGGGTCTGCGGGTCGGCAGTGTAATGGAGGGTCTGCGGGTCTGCAGTGTAATGGAGGGTCTGCGGGTCTGCAGGGTAATGGACGGTCAGCAATGTAATGGAGGGTCTGCGGGTCGCCAGTGTTATGGAGGGTCTGCGGGTCGGCAGTGTAATTGAGAGTCTGTGGGTCGGCAGTGTAATGGAGGGTCTGCGGGTCGGCAGTGTAATGGAGGGTCTGCGGGTCGGCAGTGTAATGGAGGGTCTGAGAGTCGGCAATGTAATGGAGGGTTTGCGGGTCGGGAGTGTAATGGAGGGTCTGCGGGTCTGCAGTGTAATGGAGAGTCTGCGGGTCTGCAGTGTAATGGAGGGTCTGCAGTGTAATGGACGGTCTGCAGTGTAATGGAGGGTCTGCGAATCTGCAGTGTAATGGAGGGTCTGCAGTGTAATGGAGGGTCTGAGGGTCTGCAGTGTAATGGAGGGTCTGCGGGTCTGCAGTGTAATGGAGGGTCTGCAGTGTAATGGAGGGTCTGCGGGTCTGCAGTGTAATGGAGGGTCTGCAGTGTAATGGACGGTCTGCAGTGTAATGGAGGGTCTGCGGGTCGGCAGTGTTATGGAGGGTCTGCGAGTCTGCAGTGTAATGGAGGGTCTGCGGGTCGGCAGTGTAATGGAGGGTCTGCGAGTCTGCAGTGTAATGGAGGGTCTGCGGGTCGGCAGTGTTATGGAGGGTCTGCGAGTCTGTAGTGTTATGGAGGGTCTGCGAGTCTGCAGTGTAATGGAGGGTCTGCAGTGCAATGGAGGGTCTGAGGGTCTGCAGTGTTATGGAGGGTCTGCGAGTCTGCAGTGTAATGGAGGGTCTGCAGTGTTATGGAGGGTCTGCGAGTCTGCAGTGTAATGGAGGGTCTGCGGGTCGGCAGTGTAATGGAGGGTCTGGGAATCCGCAGTGTAATTGAGGGTCTGCAGTGTAATGGAGGGTCTGCGGGTCTGCAGTGTAATGGAGGGTCTGCAGGTCGGCAGTGTTATGGAGGGTCTGTGAGTCTGCAGTGTAATTGAAGGTCTGCAGTGTAATGGAGGGTCTGCGAGTCTGCAGTGTAATGGAGGGTCTGCAGTGTAATGGAGTGTCTGCGGGTCTGCAGTGTAATGGAGGGTCTGCAGTGTAATGGAGGGTCTGCGGGTCTGCAGTGTAATGGAGGTTCTGCAGTGTAATGGACGGTCTGCAGTGTAATGGAGGGTCTGCGGGTCGGCAGTGTTATGGAGGGTCTGCGAGTCTGGAGTGTTATGCAGGGTCTGCGAGTCTGCAGTGTAATGGAGGGTCCGCAGTGCAATGGAGGGTCTGAGGGTCTGCAGTGTTATGGAGGGTCTGCGAGTCTGCAGTGTAATGGAGGGTCTGCAGTTTAATGGAGGGTCTGAGGGTCTGCAGTTTTATGGAGGGTCTGCGAGTTTGCAGTGTAATGGAGGGTCTGCAGTGTTATGGAGGGTCTGCGAGTCTGCAGTGTAATGGAGGGTCTGCAGTGTAATGGAGGGTCTGCGAGTCTGCAGTGTAATGGAGGGTCTGCGGGTCTGCAGTGTAATGGAGGGTCTGGGAGTCCGCAGTGTAATTGAGGGTCTGCAGTGGAATGGAGTGTAGATGCAGTGTAATTGAGGGTCTGCAGTGTAATGGAGGGTCTGCGGGTCTGCAGTGTAATGGAGGGTCTGCGGGTCGGCACTGTAATGGAGGGTCTGCAGGTCGGCAGTGTAATGGAGGGTCTGCAGTGTTATGGAGGGTCTGTGAGTCTGCAGTGTAATGGAGGGTCTGCGGGTCGGCACTGGAATGGAGGGTCTGCGGGTCGGCAGTGTAATGGAGGGTCTGCGGGTCGGCAGTGTAATGGAGGGTCTGCGGGTCGGCAGTGTAATGGAGGGTCTGCGGGTCGGCAGTGTAATGGAGGGTCTGCGGGTCGGGAGTGTAATGGGGGGTCTGCGGGTCGGCAGTGTAATGGAGGGTCTGCGGGTCGGCAGTGTAATGGAGGGTCTGCGGGTCGGCAGTGTAATGGAGGGTCTGCGGGTCGGCAGTGTAATGGAGGGTCTGCGGGTCGGCAGTGTAATGGAGGGTCTGCGGGTCGGGAGTGTAATGGGGGGTCTGCGGGTCGGCAATGAAATGGAGGGTCTGCGGGTCGGCAGTGTAATGGAGGGTCTGCGGGTCTGCAGTGTAATGGAGGGTCTGCGGGTCTGCAGTGTAATGGAGGGTCTGCGGGTCGGCAGTGTAATGGAGGGTCTGCGGGTCTGCAGTGTAATGGAGGGTCTGAGGGTCGGCAGTGTAATGGAGGGTCTGCGGGTCTGCAGTGTAATGGAGGGTCTGCGCGTCGGCAGTGTAATGGAGGGTCTGCGGGTCGGCAGTGTAATGGAGGGTCTGCGGGTCTGCAGTGTAATGGAGGGTCTGCAGTGTAATGGAGGGTCTGCGGGTCTGCAGTGTAATGGAGGGTCCGCGGGTCTGCAGTGTAATGGAGGGTCTGCGGGTCGGCAGTGTAATGGAGGGTCTGCGGGTCGGCAGTGTAATGGAGGGTCTGAGGGTCTGCAGTGTAATGGAGGGTCTGAGGGTCGGCAGTGTAATGGAGGGTCTGCGGGTCTGCAGTGTAATGGAGGGTCTGCGGGTCTGCAGTTTAATGGAGGGTCTGCGGGTCGGCAGTGTAATGGAGGGTCTGCGGGTCGGCAGTGCAATGGAGGGTCTGAGGGTCGGCAGTGTAATGGAGGGTCTGCGGGTCTGCAGTTTAATGGAGGGTCTGCGGGTCGGCAGTGTAATGGAGGGTCTGCGGGTCTGCAGTGTAATGGAGGGTCTGCGGGTCTGCAGTGTAATGGAGGGTCTGCGGGTCGGCAGTGTAATGGAGGGTCTGCGGGTCGGCAGTGTAATGGAGGGTCTGAGGGTCTGCAGTGTAATGGAGGGTCTGAGGGTCGGCAGTGTAATGGAGGGTCTGCGGGTCTGCAGTGTAATGGAGGGTCTGCGGGTCTGCAGTATAATGGAGGGTCTGCAGTGTAATGGACGGTCTGCAGTGTAATGGAGGGTCTGCGGGTCGGCAGTGTAAAGGAGGGTCTGCGGGTCTGCAGTGTAATGGAGGGTCTGCGGGTCTGCAGTGTAATGGAGGGTCTGCGGGTCTGCAGTGTAATGGAGGGTCTGCGGGTCGGCAGTGTAATGGAGGGTCTGCGCGTCTGCAGTGTAATGGAGGGTCTGCAATGCAATGGAGGGTCTGCGGCTCTGCAGTGTAATGGAGGGTCTGCAGTGTAATGGAGGGTCTGCAAGTCTGCAGTGTAATGGAGTGTAGATGCAGTGTAATGGAGGGTCTACAGTGTAATGGAGGGTCTGCGAGTCTGCAGTGTAATGGAGGGTCTGCGGGTCTGCAGTGTAATGGAGGGTCTGCGGGTCTGCAATGTAATGGAGGGTCTGTGGGTCGGCAGTGTAATGGAGGGTCTGCGGGTCTGCAGTTTAATGGAGGGTCTGCGGGTCTGCAGTAGAATGGAGGGTCTGCGGGTCTGCAGTGTAATGGAGGGTCTGCGGGTCTGCAGTGTAATGGAGGGTCTGCAGTGTAATTGACGGTCTGCAGTGTAATGGAGGGTCTGCGGCTCTGCAGGGTAATGGACGGTCTGCAGTGTAATGGAGGGTCTGCGGGTCTGCAGTGTAATGGAGGGTCTGCAGTGTAATGGAGGGTCTGCGGGTCGGCAGTGTAATGGAGGGTCCCCAGTGTAATGGAGGGTCTGCGGTCTGCATTGTAATGGAGGGTCGGCAGTGTAATGGACGGTCTGCAGTGTAATGGTGGGTCTGCGTGTCTGCAGGGTAATGGACGGTCTGCAGTGTAATGGAGGGTCTGCGGGTCTGCAGGGTAATGGACAGTCTGCAATGTAATGGAGGGTCTGCAGGTCGCCAGTGTTATGGAGGGTCTGCGAGTCTGCATTGTTATGGAGGGTCTGCGGGGCGGCAGTGTAATTGAGAGTCTGTGGGTCGGCAGTGTAATGGAGGGTCTGCGGGTCGGCAGTGTAATGGAGGGTCTGCGGGTCGGCAGTGTAATGGAGGGTCTGCGAGTCGGCAATGTAATGGAGGGTCTGCGGGTCTGCAGTGTAATGGAGGGTCTGCGGGTCGGCAGTGTAATGGAGGGTCTGCGGGTCTGCAGTGTAATGGAGGGTCTGCGGGTCTGCAGTGTAATGGAGGGTCTGCAGTGTAATGGACGGTCTGCAGTGTAATGGAGGGTCTGCGAGTCTGCAGTGTAATGGAGGGTCTGCAGTGTAGTGGAGGGTCTGAGGGTCTGCAGTTTAATGGACGGTCTGCGGGTCTGCAGTGTAATGGAGGGTCTGCAGTGTAATGGAGGGTCTGCGGGTCTGCAGTGTAATGGAGGGTCTGCAGTGTAATGGACGGTCTGCAGTGTAATGGAGGGTCTGCGGGTCTGCAGTGTAATGGAGGGTCTGCGGGTCGGCAGTGTTATGGAGGGTCTGCGAGTCTGCAGTGTAATGGAGGGTCTGCAGTGTTATGGAGGGTCTGCGAGTCTGGAGTGTCATGGAGTGTCTGCGGCTCGGCAGTGTTATGGAGGGTCTGCGAGTCTGCAGTGTAATGGAGGGTCTGCAGTGTTACGGAGGGTCTGCGAGTCTGCAGTGCAATGGAGGGTCTGCAGTTTAAAGGAGGGTCTGAGGGTCTTCAGTTTTATGGAGGGTCTGCGAGTTTGCAGTGTATTGGAGGGTCTGCAGTGTAATGGAGGTTCTGCGGGTCTGCAGTGTAATGGAGGGTCTGGGATTTCGCAGTGTAATTGAGGGTCTGCAGTGTAATGGAGTGTAGATGGAGTGTAATTGAGGGTCTGCAGTGTAATGGAGGGTCTGCGGGTCTGCAGTGTAATGGAGGGTCTGCGGGTCGGCACTGTAATGGAGGGTCTGCGGGTCGGCAGTGTAATGGAGGGTCTGCAGTGTTATGGAGGGTCTGTGACTCTGCAGTGTAATTGAAGGTCTGCAGTGTAATGGAGGGTCTGCGAGTCTGCAGTGTAATGGAGGGTCTGCGGGTCGGCACTGTAATGGAGGGTCTATGAGTCTGCAGTGTAATTGAAGCTCTGCAGTGTAATGGAGGTTCTGCGAATCTGCTGTGTAATGGAGGGTCTGCGGGTCGGCACTGTAATGGAGGGTCTGCGGGTCTGCAGTGTGATGGAGGGTCTGCGGGTCTGCAGTGTAATGGAGGGTCTGCGGGTCTGCAGTGTAATGGAGGTTCTGCGGGTCGGCAGTGTAATGGAGGGTCTGCGGGTCGGCAGTGTAATGGAGGGTCTGCGGGTCGGCAGTGTAATGGAGGGTCTGCGGGTCGGGAGTGTAATGGGGGGTCTGCGGGTCGGCAATGTAATGGAGGGTCTGCGGGTCTGCAGTGTAATGGAGGGTCTGTGGGTCTGCAGTGTAATGGAGGGTCTGCGGGTCGGCAATGTAATGGAGGGTCTGCGGGTCTGCAGTGTAATGGAGTGTCTGCGGGTCGGCAATCTAATGGAGGGTCTGCGGGTCGGCAATGTAATGGAGGGTCTGCAGTGTAATGGAGGGTCTGCGGGTCTGCAGTGTAATGGGGGGTCTGCGGGTCGGCAATGTAGTGGAGGGTCTGTGGGTCTGCAGTGTAATGGAGTGTCTGCGGGTCGGCAATCTAATGGAGGGTCTGCGGTTCGGCAATGTAATGGAGGGTCTGCAGTGTAATGGAGGGTCTGCGGGTCTGCAGTGTAATGGGGGGTCTGCGGGTCGGCAATGTAGTGGAGGGTCTGCGGGTCGGCAGTGTAATGGAGCGTCTGCGGGTTGGCAGTGTAATGGAGGGTCTGCGGGCCGGCAGTGTAATGGAGGGTCTGCGAGTCGGCAGTTTAATGGAGGGTCCGCGGGTCGGGAGTGTAATGGGGGTCTGCGGGTCTGCAGTGTAATGGAGGGTCTGCGGGCCGGCAGTGTAGTGGAGGGTCTGCGGGTCGGCAGTGTAATGGAGGGTCTGCGGGTCGGGAGTGTAATGGGGGGTCTGCGGGTCGGCAATGTAATGGAGGGTCTGCGGGTCTGCAGTGTAATGGAGGGTCTGCGGGTCTGCAGTGTAATGGAGGGTCTGCGGGTCTGCAGTGTAATGGAGGGTCTGCGGGTCGGCAGTGTAATGGAGGGTCTGCGGGTCGGCAGTGTAATGGAGGGTCTGCGAGTCTGCAGTGTAATGGAGGGTCGGCGGGTATGCAGTGTAATGGAGGGTCTGCGGGTCAGCAGTGTAATGGAGGGTCTGCGGGCCTGCAGTGTAATGGAGGGTCTGCAGGTCTGCAGTGTAATGGAGGGTCTGCAATGTAATGGAGGGTCTGCCGGTCTGCAGTGTAATGGACGGTCTGCAGTGTAATGGAGGGTCTGCGGGTCGGCAGTGTAATGGAGGGTCTGCGAGTCTGCAGTGTAATGGAGGGTCTGCGGGTCTGCAGTGTAATGGAGGGTCTGCAGTGTAATGGAGGGTCTGCGAGTCTGCAGTGTAATGGAGGGTCTGCCGGTCGGCAGTGTAATGGAGGGTCTGCGGGTCGGCAGTGTAATGGAGGGTCTGCGAGTCTGCAGTGTAATGGAGGGTCTGCCGGTCGGCAGTGTAATGGAGGGTCTGCGGGTCGGCAGTGTAATGGAGGGTCTGCAGTTTAATGGAGGGTCTGAGGGTCTGCAGATTTATAGAACATAGAACATAGAACAATACAGCGCAGTACAGGCCCTTCGGCCCACGATGTTGCACCGAAACAAAAGCCATCTAACCTACACTATGCCATTATCATCCATATGTTTATCCAATAAACTTTTAAATGCCCTCAATGTTGGCGAGTTCACTACTGTAGCAGGTAGGGCATTCCACGGCCTCACTACTCTTTGCGTAAAGAACCTACCTCTGACCTCTGTCCTATATCTATTACCCCTCAGTTTAAAGTTATGTCCCCTCGTGCCAGCCATATCCATCCGCGGGAGAAGGCTCTCACTGTCCACCCTATCCAACCCCCTGATCATTTTGTATGCCTCTATTAAGTCTCCTCTTAACCTTCTTCTCTCCAACGAAAACAACCTCAAGTCCGTCAGCCTTTCCTCATAAGATTTTCCCTCCATACCAGGCAACATCCTGGTAAATCTCCTCTGCACCCGCTCCAAAGCCTCCACGTCCTTCCTATAATGCGGTGACCAGAACTGTACGCAATACTCCAAATGCGGCCGGACCAGAGTTCTGTACAGCTGCAACATGACCTCCCGACTCCGGAACTCAATCCCTCTACCAATAAAGGCCAACACTCCATAGGCCTTCTTCACAACCCTATCAACCTGGGTGGCAACTTTCAGGGATCTATGTACATGGACACCTAGATCCCTCTGCTCAGCCACACTTTCAAGAACTTTACCATTAGCCAAATATTCCGCATTCCTGTTATTCCTTCCAAAGTGAATCACCTCACACTTCTCTACATTAAACTCCATTTGCCACCTCTCAGCCCAGCTCTGCAGCTTATCTATATCCCTCTGTAACCTGCTACATCCTTCCACACTATCGACAACACCACCGACTTTAGTATCATCTGCAAATTTACTCACCCACCCTTCTGTGCCTTCCTCTAGGTCATTGATAAAAATGACAAACAGCAACGGCCCCAGAACAGATCCTTGTGGTACTCCACTTGTGACTGTACTCCATTCTGAACATTTCCCATCAACCACCACCCTCTGTCTTCTTTCAGCTAGCCAATTTCTGATCCACATCTCTAAATCACCCTTAATCCCCAGCCTCCGTATTTTTTGCAATAGCCTACCGTGGGGAACCTTATCAAACGCTTTGCTGAAATCCATATACACCACATCAACTGCTCTACCCTCGTCTACCTGTTCAGTCACCTTCTCAAAGAACTCAATAAGGTTTGTGAGGCATGACCTACCCTTCACAAAGCCATGCTGACTATCCCTGATCATATCATTCCTATCTAGATGATTATAAATCTTGTCCCTTATAATCCCCTCCAAGACTTTACCCACTACAGACGTGAGGCTCACCGGTCTATAGTTGCCGGGGTTGTCTCTGCTCCCCTTTTTGAACAAAGGGACCACATTTGCTGTCCTCCAGTCCTCTGGCACTATTCCTGTAGCCAATGATGACATAAAAATCAAAGCCAAAGGTCCAGCAATCTCTTCCCTGGCCTCCCATAGAATCCTAGGATAAATCCCATCAGGTCCCGGGGACTTATCTATTTTCAGCCTGTCCAGAATTGCCAACACCTCTTCCCTACGTACCTCAATGCCATCTATTCTATTAGCCTGGGGCTCAGCATTCTCCTCCACAACATTATCTTTTTCCTGAGTGAATACTGACGAAAAATATTCATTTAGTATCTCGCCTATCTCTTCAGACTCCACACACAATTTCCCATCCCTGTCCTTGACTGGTCCTACTCTTTCCCTAGTCATTCGCTTATTCCTGACATACCTATAGAAAGCTTTTGGGTTTTCCTTGATCCTTCCTGCCAAATACTTCTCATGTCCCCTCCTTGCTCGTCTTAGCTCTCTCTTTAGATCCTTCCTCGCTACCTTGTAACTATCCATCGCCCCAACCGAAACTTCACACTTCATCTTCACATAGGCCTCCTTCTTCCTCTTAACAAGAGATTCCACTTCCCTGGTAAACCACGGTTCCCTCGCTCGACGCCTTCCTCCCTGTCTGACCGGTACATACTTATCAAGAACACGCAGTAGCTGATCCTTGAACAAGCCCCACTTATCCAGTGTGCCCAACACTTGCAGCCTACTTCTCCACCTTATCCCCCCCAAGTCACGTCTAATGGCATCATAATTGCCCTTCCCCCAGCTATAACTCTTGCCCTGCGGTGTATACTTATCCCTTTCCATCATTAACGTAAACGTCACCGAATTGTGGTCACTGTCCCCAAAGTGCTCTCCTACCTCCAAATCCAACACCTGGCCTGGTTCATTACCCAAAACCAAATCCAACGTGGCCTCGCCTCTTGTTGGCCTGTCAACATATTGTTTCAGGAAACCCTCCTGCACACACTGTACAAAAAACGACCCATCTATTGTACTCGAACTATATATTTTCCAGTCAATATTTGGAAAGTTAAAGTCTCCCATAATAACTACCCTGTTACTTTCGCTCATATCCAGAATCATCTTCGCCATCCTTTCCTCTACATCCCTAGAACTATTAGGAGGCCTATAAAAAACTCCCAACAGGGTGACCTCTCCTTTCCTGTTTCTAACTTCAGCCAATACTACCTCGGAAGAAGAGTCCCCATCTAGCATCCTCTCCGCCACCGTAATACTGCTCTTGACTAGCAGCGCCACACCTCCCCCTCTTTTGCCTCCTTCTCTGAGCTTACTAAAACACCTAAACCCCGGAACCTGCAACATCCATTCCTGTCCCTGCTCTATCTATGTCTCCGAAATGGCCACAACATCGAAGTCCCAGGTACCAACCCACGCTGCCAGTTCCCCTACCTTGTTTCGTATACTCCTGGCATTGAAGTAGACACACTTCAAACCACCTACCTGAACGCTGGCCCCCTCCTGCGACGTCAAATCTGTGCTCCTGACCTCTATACTCTCATTCTCCCTTACCCTAAAACTACAATCCAGGTTCCCATGCCCCTGCTGCATTAGTTTAAACCCCCCCAAAGAGCACTAACAAATCTCCCCCCCAGGATATTTGTGCCCCTCAGGTTCAGATGTAGACCATCCTGTCTGTAGAGGTCCCACCTTCCCCAGAAAGAGCCCCAGTTATCCAAAAATCTGAAACCCTCCCGCCTGCACCATCCCTGTAGCCACGTGTTTAAATGCTCTCTCTCCCTATTCCTCATCTCACTATCACGTGGCACGGGCAACAACCCAGAGATAACAACTCTGTTTGTTCTAGTTCTGAGCTTCCATCCTAGCTCCCTGAAAGCCTGCCTGACATCCTTGTCCCCTTTCCTACCTATGTCGTTGGTGCCAATGTGGACCACGACTTGGGGCTGCTCCCCCTCCCCCCTAAGGACCCGGAAAACACGATCCGAGACATCACGTACCCTTGCACCTGGGAGGCAACATACCAAACGTGAGTCTCTCACGCTCCCACAAAATCTCCTATCTGTGCCCCTGACTATAGAGTCCCCAATTACTAATGCTCTGCTCCTCTCCCCCCTTCCCTTCTGAGCAACAGGGACAGACTCCGTGCCAGAGGCCCGTACCCCATGTCTTACCCCTGCTAAGTCGTCCCCCCCACAAGTATCCAAAGCGGTATACTTGTTTCTCAGGGGAACGACCGCAGGGGATCCCTGCACTGACTGTTTTTTCCCAGTCCCTCTTACAGTTACCCACCTATCTCCAATCTTTGGTGTAACTAATTCCCTGAAGCTGCTATCTATGACCCCTTCTGCCTCCCGAATTTATGGAGGGTCTGTGAGTCTGCAGTGTAATGGAGGGTCTGCAGTGTAATGGAGGGTCTGCGGGTCTGCAGTGTAATGGAGGGTCTGCAGTGTAATGGAGGGTCTGCGGGTCTGCAGTGTAATGGAGGGTCTGCAGTGTAATGGAGGGTCGGCGGGTCTGCAGTGTAATGGAGGGTCTGGGAGTCCGCAGTGTAATGGAGGGTCTGCAGTGTAATGGAGTGTAGATGCAGTGTAATTGAGGGTCTGCAGTGTAATGGAGGGTCAGCGGGTCGGCAGTGTGATGGAGGGTCTGCAAGTCTGCAGTGTAATGGAGGGTCTGCGGGTCGGCACTGGAATGGAGGGTCTGCGGGTCTGCAGTGTAATGGAGGGTCTGTGGGTCTGCACTGTCATGGAGGGTCTGCGGGTCGGCAGTGTAATGGAGGGTCTGCGGGTCGGCAGTGTAATGGAGGGTCTGTGGGTCGGCAGTGTAATGGAGGGTCTGCGGGTCGGCAGTGTAATGGAGGGTCTGCGGGTCGGGAGTGTAATGGGGGGTCTGCGGGTCGGCAGTGTAATGGAGGGTCTGCGGGTCTGCAGTGTAATGGAGGGTCTGCGGGTCTGCAGTGTAAAGGAGGGTCTGCGGGTCTGCAGTGTAATGGAGGGTCTGAGGGTTGGCAGTGTAATGGAGGGTCTGCGAGTCTGCAGTGTAATGGAGGGTCTGCGGGTCGGCAGTGTAATGGAGGGTCTGCGGGTCTGCAGTGTAATCAAGGGTCTGCGGGTCTGCAGTGTAATGGAGGGTCTGCAGGTCTGCAGTGTAATGGAGGGTCTGCAGTGTAATGGAGGGTCTGCAGTGTAATGGAGGGTCTGCGGGTCTGCAGTGTAATGGAGGGTCTGCAGTGCAATGGAGGGTCTGCGGGTCTGCAGTGTAATGGAGGGTCTGCAGTGTAATGGAGGGTCTGCAAGTCTGCAGTGTAATGGAGTGTAGATGCAGTGTAATGGAGGGTCTACAGTGTAATGGAGGGCCTGCGAGTCTGCAGTGTAATGGAGGGTCTGCGGGTCTGCAGTGTAATGGAGGGTCTACAGTGTAATGGAGGGTCTGCGAGTCTGCAGTGTAATGGAGGGTCTGCGGGTCGGCAGTGTAATGGAGGGTCTGCGGGTCTGCAGTGTAATGGAGGGTCTGCGGGTCTGCAGTGTAATGGAGGGTCTGCGGGTCTGCAGTGTAATGGAGGGTCTGCAGTGTAATGGAGGGTCTGCAGTGTAATGGAGGGTCTGCGGGTCTGCATTGTAATGGAGGGTCTGCAGTGTAATTGACGGTCTGCAGTGTAATGGAGGGTCTGCGGGTCTGCAGGGTAATGGAGGGTCTGCGGGCCGGCAGTGTAATGGAGGGTCTGCAGGTCTGCAGTGTAATGGAGGGTCTGCGGGTCTGCAGTGTGATGGAGGGTCTGCGGGTCGGCAGTGTAATGGAGGGTCTGCCGGTCTGCAGTGTAATGGAGGGTCTGCGGGTCGGCAGTGTAATGGAGGGTCTGCGGGTCGGCAGTGTAATGGAGGGTCTGCGAGTCTGCAGTGTAATGGAGGGTCTGCGGGTCTGCAGTGTAATGGAGGGTCTGCGGGTCAGCAGTGCAATGGAGGGTCTGCGGGTCTGCAGTGTAATGGAGGGTCTGCAGCTCTGCAGTGTAATGGAGGGTCTGCAATGTAATGGAGGGTCTGCGGGTCAGCAGTGTAATGGAGGGTCTGCGGGTCTGCAGTGTAATGGAGGGTCTGCAGTGTAATGGAAAGTCTGCGGGTCTGCAGTGTAATGGAGGGTCTGCAGTGTAATGGACGGTCTGCAGTGTAATGGAGGGTCTGCGGGTCGGCAGTGTTATGTAGGGTCTGCAGTGTAATGGACGGTCTGCAGTGTAATGGAGGGTCTGCGGGTCGGCAGTGTTATGGAGGGTCTGCGAGTCTGCAGTGTAATGGACGGTCTGCAGTGTAATGGAGGGTCTGCGAGTCTGCAGTGTAATGGAGGGTCTGCGGGTCGGCAGTGTAATGGAGGGTCTGCGGGTCTGCAGTGTAATGGAGGGTCTGCGGGTCGGCAGTGTAATGGAGGGTTCTGCGAGTCTGGAGTGTTATGCAGGGTCTGCGAGTCTGCAGTGTAATGGAGGGTCTGCAGTGCAATGGAGGGTCTGAGGGTCTGCAGTGTTATGGAGGGTCTGCAGTGTAATGGAGGGTCTGCAGTGTTATGGAGGGTCTGCAGTGTAATGGAGGGTCTGCAGTGTTATGGAGGGTCTGCAGTGTAATGGAGGGTCTGCAGTGTTATGGAGGGTCTGCGAGTCTGCAGTGTAATGGAGGGTCTGCAGTGTTATGGAGGGTCTGCGGGTCGGCAGTGTAATGGAGGGTCTGCGAGTCTGCAGTGTAATGGAGGGTCTGGGAGTCCGCAGTGTAATTGAGGGTCTGCAGTGTAATGGAGTGTAGATGCAGTGTAATTGAGGGTCTGCAGTGTAATGGAGGGTCTGCGGGTCTGCAGTGTAATGGAGGGTCTGCGGGTCGGCACTGTAATGGAGGGTCTGCAGGTCGGCAGTGTAATGGAGGGTCTGCAGTGTAATGGAGGGTCTGCGAGTCTGCAGTGTAATGGAGGGTCTGCGGGTCGGCAGTGTAATGGAGGGTCTGCGGGTCTGGAGTGTAATGGAGGGTCTGCGGGTCGGCACTGGAATGGATTGTCTGCGGGTCTGCAGTGTAATGGAGGGTCTGCGGGTCTGCAGTGTAATGGAGGGTCTGCGGGTCTGCAGTGTAATGGAGGGTCTGTAGTGTAATGGAGGGTCTGCGGGTCTGCAGCGTAATGGAGGGTCTGCGGGTCGGCAGTAAAATGGAGGGTCTGCGGGTCGGCAGTGTAATGGAGGGTCTGCGGGTCGGGAGTCTAATGGGGGGTCTGCGGGTCGGCAATGAAATGGAGGGTCTGCGGGTCTGCAGTGTAATGGAGGGTCTGTGGGTCTGCAGTGTAATGGAGGGTCTGTGGGTCTGCAGTGTAATGGAGGGTCTGCGGGTCTGCAGTGTAATGGAGGGTCTGCGGGTCGGCAGTAAAATGGAGGGTCTGCGGGTCGGCAGTGTAATGGAGGGTCTGCGGGTCGGCAGTAAAATGGAGGGTCTGCGGGTCGGCAGTGTAATGGAGGGTCTGCGGGTCGGGAGTCTAATGGGGGGTCTGCGGGTCGGCAATGAAATGGAGGGTCTGCGGGTCTGCAGTGTAATGGAGGGTCTGCGGGTCTGCAGAGCAATGGAGGGTCTGCAGTGTAATGGAGGGTCTGCGGGTCTGCAGAGTAATGGAGGGTCTGCAGTGTGATGGAGGGTCTGCGGGTCGGCAGTGTAAGGGAGGGTCTGGGAGTCTGCAGTGTAATGGAGGGTCTGCGGGTCTGCAGAGCAATGGAGGGTCTGCAGTGTAATGGAGGGTCTGCGGGTCGGCAGTGTAATGGAGGGTCTGCAGGTCGGCAGTGTAATGGAGGGTCTGCAGTGTAATGGAGGGTCTGCAGGTCTGCAGTGTAAGGGAGGGTCTGGGAGTCTGCAGTGTAATGGAGGGTCTGCGGGTCTGCAGTGCAATGGAGGGTCTGCGGGTCGGCAATGTAATGAAGCGTCTGCAGTGTAATGGAGGGTCTGCGGGTCTGCAGTGTAATGAAGGGTCTGCGGGTCGGCAGTGTAATGAAGGGTCTGCACTGTAATGGTTGGTCTGCGGGTCTGCAGTGTAATGGAGGGTCTGCGGGTCTGCAGTGTAATTGGGGGTCTGCGGGTCGGCAATGTAGTGGAGGGTCTGCGGGTCTGAGTGTGATGGAGGGTCTGAGGGTCGGCAGTGTAATGGACGGTCTGCAGGTCTGCAGTGTAATGGAGGGTCTGAGGGTCGGCAGTGTAATGGAGGGTCTGCGGGTCCGCAGTGTAATGGAGGGTCTGCGGGTCGGCACTGTAATGGAGGGTCTATGAGTCTGCAGTGTCATGGAGTGTCTGCGGCTCGGCAGTGTAATGGAGGGTCTGCGAGTCTGCATTGTAATGGAGGGTCTGCGGGTCTGCAGTGTAATGGAGAATCTGCGACTCTGCAGTGTAATTGAAGGTCTGCAGTGTAATGGAGGGTCTGCGAGTCTGCAGTGTAATGGAGGGTCTGCGGGTCGGCACGGTAATGGAGGGTCTGCGGGTCGGCACTGTAATGGAGGGTCTGCGGGTCTGCAGTGTGATGGAGGGTCTACAGTGTAATGGAGGGTCTGCGAGTCTGCAGTGTAATTGAAGGTCTGCAGTGTAATGGAGGGTCTGCGGGTCTGCAGTGTAATGGAGGGTCTGCGGGCCGGCAGTGTAATGGAGGGTCTGCGGGCCGGCAGTGTAATGGAGGGTCTGCAGTGTAATGGAGTGTCTGCGGGTCGGCAGTGTAATGGAGGGTCTGTGGGTCTGCAGTGTAATGGAGGGTCTGCGAGTCTGCAGTGTAATGGAGGGTATGCGGGCCGGCAGTGTAATGGAGGGTCTGCGGGTCTGCAGTGTCATGGAGTGTCTGCGGCTCGGCAGTGTAATGGAGGGTCTGCAGGTCAGCAGTGTAATGGAGGGTCTGCGGGTGGGCAGTGTAATGGAGGGTCTGCGGGTCTGCAGTGTAATGGAGGGTTTGCGGGTCGGCAGTGTAATCGAGGGTCTGCGGGTCGGCAGTGTAATGGAGGGTCTGCGGGTCGGGAGTGTAATGGAGGGTCTGTGGGTCGGCAGGGTAATGGAGGGTCTGTGGGTCGGCAGTGTAATGGAGGGTCTGCGGGTCGGCAGTGTAATGGAGGGTCTGCGGGTCTGCAGAGCAATGGAGGGTCTGCAGTGTAATGGAGGGTCTGCGGGTCTGCAGAGTAATGGAGTGTAGATGCAATGTAATGGAGGGTCTGCGGGTCGACAGTGTAATGGAGTGTCTGCGGGTCGGCAGTGTAATGGAGGGTCTGCGGGTCGGCAGTGTAATGGAGGGTCTGCAGTGTAATGGAGGGTCTGCAGGTCTGCAGTGTAAGGGAGGGTCTGGGAGTCTGCAGTGTAATGGAGGGTCTGCGGGTCTGCAGTGCAATGGAGGGTCTGCGGGTCGGCAATGTAATGAAGCGTCTGCAGTGTAATGGAGGGTCTGCGGGTCTGCAGTGTAATGGAGGGTCTGCGAGTCTGCGGTGCAATGGAGGGTCTGAGGGTCGGCAGTGTAATGAAGGGTCTGCAGTGTAATGGAGGGTCTGCAGGTCTGCAGTGTAATGGAGGGTTTGCGGGTCGACAGTGTAATTGAGGGTCTGCGGGTCGGCAGTGTAATGGAGGGTCTGCGGGTCGGCAGTGTAATGGGTCTGTGAGTCTGCAGTGTAATGGAGGGTCTGCGGGTCGGCAGTGTAATGGAGGGTCTGCGGGTCGGCAGTGTAATGGACGGTCTGCGGGTCGGCAGTGTGATGGAGGGTCTGTGGGTCGGCAGTGTAATGGAGGGTCTGCGGGTCGGCAGTGTAATGGGTCTGTGAGTCTGCAGTGTAATTGAGGGTCTGCGGGTCGGCAGTGTAATGGAGGGTCTGCGGGTCTGCAGTGTAATGGAGGGTCTGCCGGCCGGCACTGTAATGGAGGGTCTGCGGGTCGGCAGTGTAATGGAGGGTCTGTGGGTCGGCAGTGTAATGGAGGGTCTGCGGGTCGGCAGTGTAATGGAGGGTCTGCGGGTCTGCAGAGCAATGGAGGGTCTGCAGTGTAATGGAGTGTAGATGCAGTGTAATGGAGGGTCTGCAGGTCGGCAGTGTAATGGAGGGTCTGCAGTGTAATGGAGGGTCTGCAGGTCTGCAGTGTAAGGGAGGGTCTGGGAGTCTGCAGTGTAATGGAGGGTCTGCGGGTCTGCAGTGCAATGGAGGGTCTGCGGGTCGGCAATGTAATGAAGCGTCTGCAGTGTAATGGAGGGTCTGCGGGTCTGCAGTGTAATGGAGGGTCTGCGAGTCTGCGGTGCAATGGAGGGTCTGCGGGTCGGCAGTGTAATGGAGGGTCTGCGGATCGGCAGTGTAATGGAGGGTCTACGGGTCGGCAGTGTAATGGAGGGTCTACGGGTCGGCAGTGTAATGGGTCTGTGAGTCTGCAGTGTAATGGAGGGTCTGCGGGTCGGCAGTGTAATGGAGGGTCTGCGGGTCGGCAGTGCAATGGAGGGTCTGCGGATCGGCAGTGTAATGGAGGGTCTACGGGTCGGCAGTGTAATGGGTCTGTGAGTCTGCAGTGTAATGGAGGGTCTGCGGGTCGGCAGTGTAATGGAGGGTCTGCGGGTCTGCAGTGTAATGGAGGGTCTGCCGGCCGGCACTGTAATGGAGGGTCTGCGGGTCAGCAGTGTAATGGAGGGTCTGTGGGTCGGCAGTGTAATGGAGGGTCTGCGGGTCGGCAGTGTAATGGAGAGTCTGCGGGTCTGCAGAGCAATGGAGGGTCTGCAGTGTAATGGAGGGTCTGCGGGTTCTGCAGAGTAATGGAGTGTAGATGCAGTGTAATGGAGGGTCTGCAGGTCGGCAGTGTAATGGAGTGTCTGCAGTGTAATGGAGGGTCTGCGGGTCGGCAGTGTAATGGAGGGTCTGCGGGTCGGCAGTGTAATGGAGGGTCTGCAGTGTAATGGAGGGTCTGCAGGTCTGCAGTGTAAGGGAGGGTCTGGGAGTCTGCAGTGTAATGGAGGGTCTGCGGGTCTGCAGTGCAATGGAGGGTCTGCGGGTCGGCAATGTAATGAAGCGTCTGCAGTGTAATGGAGGGTCTGCGGGTCTGCAGTGTGATGGAGGGTCTGCGAGTCTGCGGTGCAATGGAGGGTCTGCGGGTCGGCAGTGTAATGAAGGGTCTGCACTGTAATGGATGGTCTGCGGGTCTGCACTGTAATGGAGGGTCTGCGGGTCTGCAGTGTAATTGGGGGTCTGCGGGTCGGCAATGTAGTGGAGGGTCTGCGGGTCTGAGTGTGATGGAGGGTCTGAGGGTCGGCAGTGTAATGGACGGTCTGCAGGTCTGCAGTGTAATGGAGGGTCTGAGGGTCGGCAGTGTAATGGAGGGTCTGCGGGTCCGCAGTGTAATGGAGGGTCTGCGGGTCGGCACTGTAATGGAGGGTCTATGAGTCTGCAGTTTCATGGAGTGTCTGCGGCTCGGCAGTGTAATGGAGGGTCTGCGAGTCTGCAGTGTAATGGAGGGTCTGCGGGTCTGCAGTGTAATGGAGGGTCTGCGAGTCTGCAGTGTAATTGAAGGTCTGCAGTGTAATGGAGGGTCTGCGAGTCTGCAGTGTAATGGAGGGTCTGCGGGTCGGGACTGTAATGGAGGGTCTGCGGGTCGGCACTGTAATGGAGGGTCTGCGGGTCTGCAGTGTGATGGAGGGTCTACAGTGTAATGGAGGGTCTGCGAGTCTGCAGTGTAATTGAAGGTCTGCAGTGTAATGGAGGGTCTGCGGGTCTGCAGTGTAATGGAGGGTCTGCGGGCCGGCAGTGTAATGGAGGGTCTGCGGGCCGGCAGTGTAATGGAGGGTCTGCGGGTCTGCAGTGTCATGGAGTGTCTGCGGGTCGGCAGTGTAATGGAGGGTCTGCGGGTCTGCAGTGTAATGGAGGGTCTGCGAGTCTGCAGTGTAATGGAGGGTCTGCGGGCCGGCAGTGTAATGGAGGGTCTGCGGGTCTGCAGTGTCATGGAGTGTCTGCGGGTAGGCAGTGTAATGGAGGGTCTGCGGGTCTGCAGTGTAATGGAGGGTCTGCGGGTCGGCAGTGTAATCGAGGGTCTGCGGGTTGGCAGTGTAATGGAGGGTCTGCGGGTCGGGAGTGTAATGGAGGGTCTGCGGGTCGGCAGGGTAATGGAGGGTCTGTGGGTCGGCAGTGTAATGGAGGGTCTGCGGGTCGGCAGTGTAATGGAGGGTCTGCGGGTCTGCAGAGCAATGGAGGGTCTGCAGTGTAATGGAGGGTCTGCGGGTCTGCAGAGTAATGGAGTGTAGATGCAATGTAATGGAGGGTCTGCAGGTCGGCAGTGTAATGGAGTGTCGGCAGTGTAATGGAGTGTCTGCGGGTCGGCAGTGTAATGGAGGGTCTGCGGGTCGGCAGTGTAATGGAGGGTCTGCAGTGTAATGGAGGGTCTGCAGGTCTGCAGTGTAAGGGAGGGTCTGGGAGTCTGCAGTGTAATGGAGGGTCTGCGGGTCTGCAGTGCAATGGAGGGTCTGCGGGTCGGCAATGTAATGAAGCGTCTGCAGTGTAATGGAGGGTCTGCGGGTCTGCAGTGTAATGGAGGGTCTGCGAGTCTGCGGTGCAATGGAGGGTCTGAGGGTCGGCAGTGTAATGAAGGGTCTGCAGTGTAATGGAGGGTCTGCAGGTCTGCAGTGTAATGGAGGGTTTGCGGGTCGGCAGTGTAATTGAGGGTCTGCGGGTCGGCAGTGTAATGGAGGGTCTGCGGGTCGGCAGTGTAATGAGTCTGTGAGTCTGCAGTGTAATGGAGGGTCTGCGGGTCGGCAGTGTAATGGAGGGTCTGCGGGTCGGCAGTGTAATGGAGGGTCTGCGGGTCGGCAGTGTAATGGAGGGTCTGCGGGTCGGCAGTGTAATGGAGGGTCTGCGGGTCGGCAGTGTAATGGAGGGTCTGCGGGTCGGCAGTGTAATGGGTCTGTGAGTCTGCAGTGTAATGGAGGGTCTGCGGGTCGGCAGTGTAATGGAGGGTCTGCGGGTCTGCAGTGTAATGGAGGGTCTGCCGGCCAGCACTGTAATGGAGGGTCTGCGGGTCGGCAGTGTAATGGAGGGTCTGTGGGTCGGCAGTGTAATGGAGGGTCTGCGGGTCGGCAGTGTAATGGAGGGTCTGCGGGTCTGCAGGGTAATGGAGGGTCTGTGGGTCGGCAGTGTAATGGAGGGTCTGCGGGTCGGCAGTGTAATGGAGGGTCTGCGGGTCTGCAGAGCAATGGAGGGTCTGCAGTGTAATGGAGGGTCTGCGGGTCTGCAGAGCAATGGAGGGTCTGCAGTGTAATGGAGGGTCTGCAGGTCGGCAGTGTAATGGAGTGTCGGCAGTGTAATGGAGTGTCTGCGGGTCGGCAGTGTAATGGAGGGTCTGCGGGTCGGCAGTGTAATGGAGGGTCTGCAGTGTAATGGAGGGTCTGCAGGTCTGCAGTGTAAGGGAGGGTCTGGGAGTCTGCAGTGCAATGGAGGGTCTGCGAGTCTGCGGTGCAATGGAGGGTCTGAGGGTCGGCAGTGCAATGGAGGGTCTGCGAGTCTGCGGTGCAATGGAGGGTCTGAGGGTCGGCAGTGTAATGGAGGGTCTGCAGTGTAATGGAGGGTCTGCGGGTCTGCAGTGTAATGGAGGGTCTGCGAGTCTGCGGTGCAATGGAGGGTCTGAGGGTCGGCAGTGTAATGAAGGGTCTGCAGTGTAATGGAGGGTCTGCAGGTCTGCAGTGTAATGGAGGGTTTGCGGGTCGGCAGTTTAATTGAGGGTCTGCGGGTCGGCAGTGTAATGGAGGGTCTGCGGGTCGGCAGTGTAATGGGTCTGTGAGTCTGCAGTGTAATGGAGGGTCTGCGGGTCTGCAGTGTAATGGAGGGTCTGCCGGCCGGCACTGTAATGGAGGGTCTGCGGGTCGGCAGTGTAATGGAGGGACTGCGGGTCTGCAGAGTAATGGAGTGTAGATGCAGTGTAATGGAGGGTCTGCGGGTCGGCAGTGTAATGGAGGGTCTGCGGGTCGGCAGTGTAATGGAGGGTCTGCAGTGTAATGGAGGGTCTGCAGGTCTGCAGTGTAAGGGAGGGTCTGGGAGTCTGCAGTGTAATGGAGGGTCTGCGGGTCTGCAGTGCAATGGAGGGTCTGCGGGTCGGCAATGTAATGAAGCGTCTGCAGTTTAATGGAGGGTCTGCGGGTCTGCAGTGTAATGGAGGGTCTGCGAGTCTGCGGTGCAATGGAGGGTCTGCGGGTCGGCAGTGTAATGAAGGGTCTGCAGTGTAATGGAGTGTCTGCAGGTCTGCAGTGTAATGGAGGGTCTGCGGGTCGGCAGTGTAATTGAGGGTCTGCGGGTCGGCAGTGTAATGGAGGGTCTGCGGATCGGCAGTGTAATGGAGGGTCTGCGGGTCGGCAGTGTAATGGGTCTGTGAGTCTGCAATGTAATGGAGGGTCTGCGGGTCGGCAGTGTAATGGAGGGTCTGCGGGTCTGCAGTGTAATGGAGGGTCTGCCGGCCGGCACTGTAATGGAGGGTCTGCGGGTCGGCAGTGTAATGGAGGGTCTGCAGTGTAATGGAGGGTCTGCGGGTCGGCAGTGTAATGGAGGGTCTGCGGGTCGGCAGTGTAATGGAGGGTCTGCAGTGTAATGGAGGGTCTGCAGGTCTGCAGTGTAATGGAGGGTCTGCGGGTCTGCAGTGCAATGGAGGGTCTGCGGGTCGGCAATGTAATGAAGCGTCTGCAGTGTAATGGAGGGTCTGCGGGTCTGCAGTGTAATGGAGGGTCTGCGAGTCTGCGGTGCAATGGAGGGTCTGCGGGTCGGCAGTGTAATGAAGGGTCTGCACTGTAATGGATGGTCTGCGGGTCTGCAGTGTAATGGAGGGTCTGCGGGTCTGCAGTGTAATTGGGGGTCTGCGGGTCGGCAATGTAGTGGAGGGTCTGCGGGTCCGCAGTGTAATGGAGGGTCTGCGGGTCGGCACTGTAATGGAGGGTCTATGAGTCTGCAGTGTCATGGAGTGTCTGCGGCTCGGCAGTGTAATGGAGGGTCTGCGAGTCTGCAGTGTAATGGAGGGTCTGCGGGTCTGCAGTGTAATGGAGAATCTGCGACTCTGCAGTGTAATTGAAGGTCTGCAGTGTAATGGAGGGTCTGCGAGTCTGCAGTGTAATGGAGGGTCTGCGGGTCGGCACGGTAATGGAGGGTCTGCGGGTCGGCAGTGTAATGGAGGGTCTACAGTGTAATGGAGGGTCTGCGAGTCTGCAGTGTAATTGAAGGTCTGCAGTGTAATGGAGGGTCTGCGGGTCTGCAGTGTAATGGAGGGTCTGCGGGCCGGCAGTGTAATGGAGGGTCTGCGGGCCGGCAGTGTAATGGAGTGTCTGCAGTGTAATGGAGTGTCTGCGGGTCGGCAGTGTAATGGAGGGTCTGTGGGTCTGCAGTGTAATGGAGGGTCTGCGAGTCTGCAGTGTAATGGAGGGTCTGCGGGCCGGCAGTGTAATGGAGGGTCTGCGGGTCTGCAGTGTCATGGAGTGTCTGCGGCTCGGCAGTGTAATGGAGGGTCTGCAGGTCAGCAGTGTAATGGAGGGTCTGCGGGTAGGCAGTGTAATGGAGGGTCTGCGGGTCTGCAGTGTAATGGAGGGTCTGCGGGTCGGCAGTGTAATCGAGGGTCTGCGGGTCGGCAGTGTAATGGAGGGTCTGCGGGTCGGGAGTGTAATGGAGGGTCTGCGGGTCGGCAGGGTAATGGAGGGTCTGTGGGTCGGCAGTGTAATGGAGGGTCTGCGGGTCGGCAGTGTAATGGAGGGTCTGCGGGTCTGCAGAGCTATGGAGGGTCTGCAGTGTAATGGAGGGTCTGCGGGTCTGCAGAGTAATGGAGTGTAGATGCAATATAATGGAGGGTCTGCGGGTCGGCAGTGTAATGGAGGGTCTGCAGTGTAATGGAGGGTCTGCAGGTCTGCAGTGTAAGGGAGGGTCTGGGAGTCTGCAGTGTAATGGAGGGTCTGCGGGTCTGCAGTGCAATGGAGGGTCTGCGGGTCGGCAATGTAATGAAGCGTCTGCAGTTTAATGGAGGGTCTGCGGGTCTGCAGTGTAATGGAGGGTCTGCGAGTCTGCGGTGCAATGGAGGGTCTGCGGGTCGGCAGTGTAATGAAGGGTCTGCAGTGTAATGGAGTGTCTGCAGGTCTGCAGTGTAATGGAGGGTCTGCGGGTCGGCAGTGTAATTGAGGGTCTGCGGGTCGGCAGTGTAATGGAGGGTCTGCGGATCGGCAGTGTAATGGAGGGTCTGCGGGTCGGCAGTGTAATGGGTCTGTGAGTCTGCAATGTAATGGAGGGTCTGCGGGTCGGCAGTGTAATGGAGGGTCTGCGGGTCTGCAGTGTAATGGAGGGTCTGCCGGCCGGCACTGTAATGGAGGGTCTGCGGGTCGGCAGTGTAATGGAGGGTCTGCAGTGTAATGGAGGGTCTGCGGGTCGGCAGTGTAATGGAGGGTCTGCGGGTCGGCAGTGTAATGGAGGGTCTGCAGTGTAATGGAGGGTCTGCAGGTCTGCAGTGTAATGGAGGGTCTGCGGGTCTGCAGTGCAATGGAGGGTCTGCGGGTCGGCAATGTAATGAAGCGTCTGCAGTGTAATGGAGGGTCTGCGGGTCTGCAGTGTAATGGAGGGTCTGCGAGTCTGCGGTGCAATGGAGGGTCTGCGGGTCGGCAGTGTAATGAAGGGTCTGCACTGTAATGGATGGTCTGCGGGTCTGCAGTGTAATGGAGGGTCTGCGGGTCTGCAGTGTAATTGGGGGTCTGCGGGTCGGCAATGTAGTGGAGGGTCTGCGGGTCCGCAGTGTAATGGAGGGTCTGCGGGTCGGCACTGTAATGGAGGGTCTATGAGTCTGCAGTGTCATGGAGTGTCTGCGGCTCGGCAGTGTAATGGAGGGTCTGCGAGTCTGCAGTGTAATGGAGGGTCTGCGGGTCTGCAGTGTAATGGAGAATCTGCGACTCTGCAGTGTAATTGAAGGTCTGCAGTGTAATGGAGGGTCTGCGAGTCTGCAGTGTAATGGAGGGTCTGCGGGTCGGCACGGTAATGGAGGGTCTGCGGGTCGGCAGTGTAATGGAGGGTCTACAGTGTAATGGAGGGTCTGCGAGTCTGCAGTGTAATTGAAGGTCTGCAGTGTAATGGAGGGTCTGCGGGTCTGCAGTGTAATGGAGGGTCTGCGGGCCGGCAGTGTAATGGAGGGTCTGCGGGCCGGCAGTGTAATGGAGTGTCTGCAGTGTAATGGAGTGTCTGCGGGTCGGCAGTGTAATGGAGGGTCTGTGGGTCTGCAGTGTAATGGAGGGTCTGCGAGTCTGCAGTGTAATGGAGGGTCTGCGGGCCGGCAGTGTAATGGAGGGTCTGCGGGTCTGCAGTGTCATGGAGTGTCTGCGGCTCGGCAGTGTAATGGAGGGTCTGCAGGTCAGCAGTGTAATGGAGGGTCTGCGGGTAGGCAGTGTAATGGAGGGTCTGCGGGTCTGCAGTGTAATGGAGGGTCTGCGGGTCGGCAGTGTAATCGAGGGTCTGCGGGTCGGCAGTGTAATGGAGGGTCTGCGGGTCGGGAGTGTAATGGAGGGTCTGCGGGTCGGCAGGGTAATGGAGGGTCTGTGGGTCGGCAGTGTAATGGAGGGTCTGCGGGTCGGCAGTGTAATGGAGGGTCTGCGGGTCTGCAGAGCAATGGAGGGTCTGCAGTGTAATGGAGGGTCTGCGGGTCTGCAGAGTAATGGAGTGTAGATGCAATATAATGGAGGGTCTGCAGGTCGGCAGTGTAATGGAGTGTCGGCAGTGTAATGGAGTGTCTGCGGGTCGGCAGTGTAATGGAGGGTCTGCGGGTCGGCAGTGTAATGGAGGGTCTGCAGTGTAATGGAGGGTCTGCAGGTCTGCAGTGTAAGGGAGGGTCTGGGAGTCTGCAGTGTAATGGAGGGTCTGCGGGTCTGCAGTGCAATGGAGGGTCTGCGGGTCGGCAATGTAATGAAGCGTCTGCAGTGTAATGGAGGGTCTGCGGGTCTGCAGTGTAATGGAGGGTCTGCGAGTCTGCGGTGCAATGGAGGGTCTGAGGGTCGGCAGTGTAATGAAGGGTCTGCAGTGTAATGGAGGGTCTGCAGGTCTGCAGTGTAATGGAGGGTTTGCGGGTCGGCAGTGTAATTGAGGGTCTGCGGGTCGGCAGTGTAATGGAGGGTCTGCGGGTCGGCAGTGTAATGGGTCTGTGAGTCTGCAGTGTAATGGAGGGTCTGCGGGTCGGCAGTGTAATGGAGGGTCTGCGGGTCGGCAGTGTAATGGACGGTCTGCGGGTCGGCAGTGTGATGGAGGGTCTGCGGGTCGGCAGTGTAATGGAGGGTCTGCGGGTCGGCAGTGTAATGGGTCTGTGAGTCTGCAGTGTAATGGAGGGTCTGCGGGTCGGCAGTGTAATGGAGGGTCTGCGGGTCTGCAGTGTAATGGAGGGTCTGCCGGCCGGCAGTGTAATGGAGGGTCTGCGGGTCGGCAGTGTAATGGAGGGTCTGTGGGTCGGCAGTGTAATGGAGGGTCTGCAGGTCGGCAGTGTAATGGAGGGTCTGCGGGTCTGCAGAGCAATGGAGGGTCTGCAGTGTAATGGAGGGTCTGCGGGTCTGCAGAGTAATGGAGTGTAGATGCAGTGTAATGGAGGGTCTGCAGGTCGGCAGTGTAATGGAGGGTCTGCAGTGTAATGGAGGGTCTGCAGGTCTGCAGTGTAAGGGAGGGTCTGGGAGTCTGCAGTGTAATGGAGGGTCTGCGGGTCTGCAGTGCAATGGAGGGTCTGCGGGTCGGCAATGTAATGAAGCGTCTGCAGTGTAATGGAGGGTCTGCGGGTCTGCAGTGTAATGGAGGGTCTGCGAGTCTGCGGTGCAATGGAGGGTCTGCGGGT
The DNA here is from genome assembly GCF_047496885.1 of Scyliorhinus torazame. NCBI lineage: Eukaryota > Metazoa > Chordata > Chondrichthyes > Carcharhiniformes > Scyliorhinidae > Scyliorhinus > Scyliorhinus torazame. Next base: position 24,039,320 of record NC_092728.1, read on the forward strand.
CGGCAGTGTAATGAAGGGTCTGCAGTGTAATGGAGGGTCTGCGGGTCTGCAGTGTAATGGAGGGTCTGCGGGTCGGCAGTGTAATTGAGGGTCTGCGGGTCGGCAGTGTCATGGAGGGTCTGCGGATCGGCAGTGTAATGGAGGGTCTGCGGGTCGGCAGTGTAATGGGTCTGTGAGTCTGCAGTGTAATGGAGGGTCTGCGGGTCGGCAGTGTAATGGAGGGTCTGCGGGTCTGCAGTGTAATGGAGGGTCTGCCGGCCGGCACTGTAATGGAGGGTCTGCGGGTCGGCAGTGTAATGGAGGGTCTGTGGGTCGGCAGTGTAATGGAGGGTCTGCGGGTCGGCAGTGTAATGGAGAGTCTGCGGGTCTGCAGAGCAATGAGGGTCTGCAGTGTAATGGAGGGTCTGCGGGTCTGCAGAGTAATGGAGTGTAGATGCAGTGTAATGGAGGGTCTGCAGGTCGGCAGTGTAATGGAGTGTCTGCAGTGTAATGGAGGGTCTGCGGGTCGGCAGTGTAATGGAGGGTCTGCGGGTCGGCAGTGTAATGGAGGGTCTGCAGTGTAATGGAGGGTCTGCAGGTCTGCAGTGTAAGGGAGGGTCTGGGAGTCTGCATTGTAATGGAGGGTCTGCGGGTCTGCAGTGTAATTGGGGGTCTGCGGGTCGGCAATGTAGTGGAGGGTCTGCGGGTCTGAGTGTGATGGAGGGTCTGAGGGTCGGCAGTGTAATGGACGGTCTGCAGGTCTGCAGTGTAATGGAGGGTCTGAGGGTCGGCAGTGTAATAGAGGGTCTGCGGGTCCGCAGTGTAATGGAGGGTCTGCGGGTCGGCACTGTAATGGAGGGTCTATGAGTCTGCAGTGTCATGGAGTGTCTGCGGCTCGGCAGTGTAATGGAGGGTCTGCGAGTCTGCAGTGTAATGGAGGGTCTGCGGGTCTGCAGTGTAATGGAGGGTCTGCGAGTCTGCAGTGTAATTGAAGGTCTGCAGTGTAATGGAGGGTCTGCGAGTCTGCAGTGTAATGGAGGGTCTGCGGGTCGGCACTGTAATGGAGGGTCTGCGGGTCGGCACTGTAATGGAGGGTCTGCGGGTCTGCAGTGTGATGGAGGGTCTACAGTGTAATGGAGGGTCTGCGAGTCTGCAGTGTAATTGAAGGTCTGCAGTGTAATGGAGGGTCTGCGGGTCTGCAGTGTAATGGAGGGTCTGCGGGCCGGCAGTGTAATGGAGGGTCTGCGGGCCGGCAGTGTAATGGAGGGTCTGCGGGTCTGCAGTGTCATGGAGTGTCTGCGGGTCGGCAGTGTAATGGAGGGTCTGCGGGTCTGCAGTGTAATGGAGGGTCTGCGAGTCTGCAGTGCAATGGAGGGTCTGCGGGCCGGCAGTGTAATGGAGGGTCTGCGGGTCTGCAGTGTCATGGAGTGTCTGCGGGTAGGCAGTGTAATGGAGGGTCTGCGGGTCTGCAGTGTAATGGAGGGTCTGCGGGTCGGCAGTGTAATCGAGGGTCTGCGGGTTGGCAGTGTAATGGAGGGTCTGCGGGTCGGGAGTGTAATGGAGGGTCTGCGGGTCGGCAGGGTAATGGAGGGTCTGTGGGTCGGCAGTGTAATGGAGGGTCTGCGGGTCTGCAGTGTAATGGAGGGTCTGCGGGTCTGCAGAGCAATGGAGGGTCTGCAGTGTAATGGAGGGCCTGCGGGTCTGCAGAGTAATGGAGTGTAGATGCAATGTAATGGAGGGTCTGCAGGTCGGCAGTGTAATGGAGTGTCGGCAGTGTAATGGAGTGTCTGCGGGTCGGCAGTGTAATGGAGGGTCTGCGGGTCGGCAGTGTAATGGAGGGTCTGCAGTGTAATGGAGGGTCTGCAGGTCTGCAGTGTAAGGGAGGGTCTGGGAGTCTGCAGTGTAATGGAGGGTCTGCGGGTCTGCAGTGTAATGGAGGGTCTGCGAGTCTGCGGTGCAATGGAGGGTCTGAGGGTCGGCAGTGTAATGAAGGGTCTGCAGTGTAATGGAGGGTCTGCAGGTCTGCAGTGTAATGGAGGGTTTGCGGGTCGGCAGTGTAATTGAGGGTCTGCGGGTCGGCAGTGTAATGGAGGGTCTGCGGGTCGGCAGTGTAATGGGTCTGTGAGTCTGCAGTGTAATGGAGGGTCTGCGGGTCGGCAGTGTAATGGAGGGTCTGCGGGTCGGCAGTGTAATGGAGGGTCTGCAGGTCGGCAGTGTAATGGAGGGTCTGCGGGTCGGCAGTGTAATGGAGGGTCTGCGGGTCGGCAGTGTAATGGGTCTGTGAGTCTGCAGTGTAATGGAGGGTCTGCGGGTCGGCAGTGTAATGGAGGGTCTGCGGGTCTGCAGTGTAATGGAGGGTCTGCCGGCCGGCACTGTAATGGAGGGTCTGCGGGTCGGCAGTGTAATGGAGGGTCTGTGGGTCGGCAGTGTAATGGAGGGTCTGCAGGTCGGCAGTGTAATGGAGGGTCTGCGGGTCTGCAGAGCAATGGAGGGTCTGCAGTGTAATGGAGGGTCTGCGGGTCTGCAGAGTAATGGAGTGTAGATGCAGTGTAATGGAGGGTCTGCAGGTCGGCAGTGTAATGGAGGGTCTGCAGTGTAATGGAGGGTCTGCAGGTCTGCAGTGTAAGGGAGGGTCTGGGAGTCTGCAGTGTAATGGAGGGTCTGCGGGTCTGCAGTGCAATGGAGGGTCTGCGGGTCGGCAATGTAATGAAGCGTCTGCAGTGTAATGGAGGGTCTGCGGGTCTGCAGTGTAATGGAGGGTCTGCGAGTCTGCGGTGCAATGGAGGGTCTGCGGGTCGGCAGTGTAATGAAGGGTCTGCACTGTAATGGATGGTCTGCGGGTCGGCAGTGTAATTGAGGGTCTGCGGGTCGGCAGTGTAATGGAGGGTCTGCGAGTCGGCAGTGTAATGGAGGGTCTGCGGGTCGGCAGTGTAATGGAGGGTCTGCAGGTCTGCAGTGTAATGGAGGGTCTGCGGGTCGGCAGTGTAATGGAGGGTCTGTGAGTCTGCAGTGTAATGGAGGGTCTGCGGGTCGGCAGTGTAATGGAGGGTCTGTGCTGAAGTGATTTTTTATAAGCATCAGCAGGTGGTCAAACGGTTTTGCGTTCTGAGACCTCCGAGGCCATTAAATCCCAAATGAAGTTGTCGGCCTGAGCCCACAAACCGTTAACAAAATGACGTCTCGCTCTTCCTCCCCATGATCTCAGTGGTGGTGAAATAAGTAGCAGAGCCTCTCGATATATCGGCTCCAGTCCGTGTGCTCCTTAAAGAGGCCGCACTACCACAGTCACCATCGCAAAGACCAGCTTTCCAATTCCAGATTTTATTAATCGAGCTAAAATTCCACCAGGTGGGCTTTCAACGCTGTTGAGTTATTCACCCTGGGGTAACACGGACGCAACAGGATGCAGATGAACGGTAAAGCGGACACTTAGGCGTTGGTTCAATACGATTTAGTGAACTTCTGTAACAGTGCAAACAGCTGGCTGTGGGTTGACACTCTCCTACTCTAAGTGTACTAACTCTAACTAACTAGACCAGACTAGCTCTGAGCCACATGTAGAAGGTGCTGACTGATATATACACCCTGACTGTCACTACAGTTGTCACCAGTGGAAAGAGGCAGAGTACTGATGCCTCGTGTGTTTTATAGTTGGAGAGCACCTTCTAGTGTTCTGCCTGGTGATTGGTTGTGTTCTGTCCTGTGTGTTGATTGGCTAACCTAGGTGTCTGTCACTGCTATCTTTACCTCATGATGTGCATGAGTGCATGTTATGACATCCCCTCTTTTTAAAAAAAAATGTTGGTTGCTTTGAGCATATATGACAAATATACAGATATGACTAATGTATGATCTCCGGTTTCCTCCCACAGTCCAAAGATGTGCAGGTTAGGTGGACTGGCCATGATAAATTGCCCTTAGTGTCCAAAATTGCCCTTAGTGTTGGATGGGGTTACTGGGATATGGGGATAGGGTGGAGGTGTTGACCTTTGGTAGGGTGCTCTTTCCAAGAGCCGGTGCAGACTCGATGGGCTGAATGGCCTCCTTCTGCACTGTAAATTCTATGAATTCTATGCATCCCAGCCTGGCCAGACGGCATATTCCTATCAGACGCAAGGTTCTAGTTTCACACCATCACCAGGTATTGATGCGAGCAGCAATTCTGTTTCCAATTCGACAAACTTCAACGGTTCTCAGTAGGATCACCCTTCCTGCACAGCACGTGGCCAGAACCAGTATGTACAGTCTTATCCAACTTCAACATATGGCACATCCATGACCTCGAATGATACTGTTGATGGTACCTCTTCAACGTCAACACCTTATCGGCTACAAGGTGCCATCCGACAGCATCATCACAAACATCGGAAAAAGAAAGGGACTCAAAATCAGACAGCGAAGTGATTTGACCACTTCTTGGTTCCTGGGCACAGGGACGTTGATGGCGTTCATAACCAAGAGAGACATGTGACCATGATGATTGATGGTTTTTGGACTCACACAAATGATTTGGACTTATTGTTTAATCACTGTTCCCATGACTTGTAGATACCATAACCTATCTACCTGTTCTTTGTTCAATTTTCTCAAAGTGTACAGAAAATATGTAACATATAAAAAAGGGGGGATGTGGTGATGTGCATCAATGTAAATGCATGTAGGCTAGCTAGACACTAGAGGGAGCACCAGAAACATCACACACACACACTCAACCAATAGATCAGTTAGATAGGACGCGACCAATGGACATTCACGATGCACACGGTGGTGACACGACCACAGGGGGGCATTACACCAACCCATATATAAAGGACACCACACACATGATCTGCCTCTTTCCAGTGGAGACAGTCAGTGAGTAGAGACACAGGGTTGATTCAATATTACACCCACCACGTGGATTGCAGCAACTGGTTAGTCAGTCTGGGTAGCTATAGTAGGATTAGCAGTAGTGTCGAACCCGAGTAATAGAAGTGTAAATAGTTTAATAAACGTGTTGAAGTTATCTCCACGTCTGAACCTTCCTTTGTCAAGTGCACCACAAGGAAGCCGCTTATGTTACACCTACAACCATCATCAGGCAACTTGATGCGAACAGCATCTTCTGGAGAGAGCATCGGAAAATCAGTAGCATGAGCATTGTATGCCAGCTTCTGCCGGTTTCTGAGTTGCTGCACCTTTTGCAGCACTGGGAGGTGATCCAGGTCAGGTAAATGAATGGCCGGAACAGTCGTCCGCAGGTCACGATTCATAAGGAGTTGTGCCGGAAACATACCGGTGGACAGAGGGGCTGCCCTGTACGCCAGCAGCGCAAGGTTAAAATCAGAAGCCGAGTCCGCAGCCTTGCAGAGCAGTTGCTTCACTATATGGACCCCTTTCCCAACCTTCCTGTTGGACTGCGGGTAATGTGGGCTCGAGGTAATGTGTTTGAACTGGTATAGCTTCACGAAGTTGGACCACTCTTGGCTGTGGAAGCAGGGACCGTTGTCACTCATGACCGTGAGCGGAATACCATGCCTGGCAAATGTCTCCTTGCAGGCCTTGATGACTGTCCTTGATGTGAGGTCGGACAGTTTCACCACTTCGGGGTAACTCGAGAAGTAATCTATGATGAGCACATAGTCACGCCCATTGGCTTGAAAAAGGTTGATTCCCACCTTCGACCACGGAGAGGTCACGATCTCGTGTTGCTGGAGTGTTTCTTTGGGCTGAGCAGGCTGGAAACGCTGGCAGGTCGCACAATTGAGGACCATGTTGGATATGTCCTGGTTAATTTCAGGCCAATAGACTCCCTGCCGGGCCCTGCGCCAAGGGTCTGTGGTCAGTCTCTACTGTGAAGATTGGTAAAGCGTAGACGTAATCATGGAACTTTACAATGCCCAGTCACTCTTTCTCTATCTGAGCATACCTCTGCTCAGTGGGATTCATGGCCCTTGACGCATAGGCCACTGGAGCCCAGGACAAGGAGTCATCCTTCTGGAGGAGCACCGCACCGATGCCGTCTTGGCTGGCGGCGGTGTCGATTTTTGTCTCCCTTTCCGGGTCAAAAAACACTAGTGATGCGCAATCAATTACTCTCGGGACAAGGTGAGTCATAACTAATCAGCTTTAATCAGCTAGAACTGTACCCAGCAGCTTCGATACAGAAAGTGAAGGCTGCTGGGATGGCATTGGTTCTTATACCCCACCTCTCAGGGCGGAGCTATGTACGTTAGCCAATGGTAGACTCCTAGGTCTAGCCAATGGGCATCCACCTCTCAGGTACTGCAATACCTGGTAGTACCACATTCACCCCCTGTTAAAAATGAACCCAGCGGGGTGATGGCCAGCGTTACTGTCGCCTTTTGCATGGTAGAACCAGGCATTGCAGGTACAGTAATGTCGAGGGTAACAGAGAAAGTTTTTATTATTTTATGGTGCAGCAATCAGACGATCGGGTGGCCTGGTCATCCTTCTGGAGCATCTGGGCTTCGGCGATGATCCTGGTGTAGGCCCCGGCGGTTGTGGCTCCGGGAACGTGGTGTCTTCCTCCCTGGCAGCTTCGTCACCCCTAGGCGGCGCTGTTGGGGTGAAAAGTGGGCAGGGGGAGGGGCGCCTGTAGGGGGCGTCGGTGCCTGTTCGGCGCAGGGTAGGGGCGGCAGCAGTACTGCCCCTCCGGTCAGGTGCTGCGGGGAGGGTGGGGGTGGGGGAAATGGTGCGGGTGCGCGTGGGGCTCCGGCGGGCGCCAGGTTCCGAAGCGAGACCGTTTCTTGGCAGCCGTCGGGGAACGCTACGTAGGCGTACTGGGGGTTGGCATGCAGCAGGTGGACCCTCTCGACCAACGGGTCCGACTTGTGCGCCCTCACATGTTTCCGCAGCAGGACGGGTCCGGGTGGCGCTAGCCAGGTTGGGAGTGAGGTCCCGGAGGAGGACTTCCTGGGGAAAACAAGGAGACGTTCATGAGATGTCTGATTTGTGGTTGTACAGAGCAGCGACCAAATGGAGTGAAGGGCCACTGGGAGGACTTCTTGCCAGCGGGAGACTGGGAGATTCCTGGACCGAAGGGCCAGCAGGACGGTCTTCCAGACCGTTCCGTTCTCCCTCTCTACCTCCCCGTTTCCCCGGGGGTTGTAACTGGTCGTCCTGCTGGAGGCAATGCCTTTGCTGAGCAGGAATTGACGCAGTTCGTCGCTCATAAAGGAGGACCCCCCTATCACTGTGTATGTTCGCGGGGAAACCGAACAGTGTAAAGATACCCTGGAGGGCCTTGATGACGGTGGTTGTGGTCATGTCCGGGCAGGGGATGGCGAATGGGAACCGGGAGTACTCGTCAATCACATTAAGGAAGCACGTGTTGCGGTCGGTGGAGGGGAGGGGGCCCTTGAAATTCATGCTGAGGCGTTCAAAGGGACGGGAAGCCTTTATCAGATGCGCTCTCTCTGGCCGGTAGAAGTGCGGTTTGCACTCTGCGCAGATTTGGCAGTCCCTGGTGACTGTCCTGACCTCCTCGATGGAGTAGGGCGGGTTGCGGGTCTTAATGAAGTGGAAAAAACGAGTGATCACCGGGTGGCAGAGGTCCTCGTGGAGAGCTCGGAGGCGGTCCACTTGCGCGGTGGCGCAAGTACCGCGGGACAGGGCATCAGGAGGCTCGTTCAGCTTCCCGGGACGGTACAAGATCTCGTAATTGTAGGTGGAGAGTTCTATCCTCCACCGCAAGGTCTTGTCGTTTTTAATCTTGCCCCGCTGTGCATTATCGAACATGAAGGCCACCGACTGTTGGTCCGTGAGGAGAGTGAATCTCCTGCCGGTCAGGTAATGCCTCCAGTGTCGCACAGCTTCTATTATGGCCTGGGCCTCCTTTTCGACTGAGGAGTGGCGGATTTCGGAAGCATGGAGGGTACGTGAGAAGAAGGCCGCTGGTCTGCCCGCTTGGTTGAGGGTGGCCACCAGAGCTACGGCGGACGCGTCGCTCTCGACCTGGAAGGGGAGGGACTCGTCAATGGCGTGCATCGTGGCTTTTGCGATGTCCGCTTTGATGCGGCTGAAGGCCTGGCGGGCCTCCGTCGACAGGGGGAAGGTTGTAGACTGGATCATGGGTCGAGCCTTGTCTGCGTAATTAGGGACCCATTGTGCATAGTAGCTAAAGAAGCCGAGGCAGCGCTTTAGGGCCTTGGGGCAGTGAGGGAGGGGGAACTCCATAAGGGGGCGCATGCGTTCAGGGCCGGGGCCTATGACTCCATTTCGCACTACGTAGCCTAGGATGGCTAGGCGGTCGGTGCAAAACACGCATTTATCCTTATTGTAGGTCAGATTAAGGATATTCGCAGTCAGGAGAAATTTTCGGAGGTAGGTGTCGTGGTCCTGCTGGTCATGACCACAGATGGTGACGTTATCAAGATACGGGAACGCTGCGCGTAAGCCGTACCGGTCAACCATTCGGTCCATCTCAAGCTGGAAGACCGAGACCCCGTTCATGACACCGAAGGGAACCCTTAAAAAGTGATAGAGCCGCCCATCTGCTTCGAAGGCAGTGTACTGGAGGTCCCTATGACGGAGGGGCAGCTGGTGGTAGGCAGACTTGAGATCTTGTATTGCGCAATCCTGTTTACCAGGTCGGCTATACGGGGGAGAGGGTACGCGTCCAGCTGCGTAAACCGGTTGATGGTCTGGCTGTAGTCGATGACCATCCTATGTTTCTCCCCGGTCTTTACCACCACTACTTGAGCCCTCCAGGGGCTGTTGCTCGCTTCGATGACCCCTTCCTTCAGCAGCCTTTGTCCCTCGGACCTGATGAAGGTCCGGTCCTGGGCACTGTACCGTCTGCTCCTGGTGGCGATGGGTTTGCAATCCGGGGTGAGGTTCGCAAACAGGGAAGGCGGGTCGACCTTAAGGGTCGCGACGCCGCAGACAGTAAGGGGGGGGTATAGGGCCGCGAAATTTAAAGGTCAGGCTTTGTAGGTGGCACTGGAAATCCAGCCCCAGGAGGGTAGCCGCGCAGAGGTGCGGCAGGACGTACAGGAGGAAATTGTTGAATTTCCTGCCTTGGACAGTGAGGGTCGCTGGGCAGAACCCCTTTATCTCCACCGCGTGTGACCCGGAGGCCAGGGAGATCCTTTGGTTTACGGGATGTGTGACAAGAGAACAGCGCCTTACCGTGTCGGGGTGGACAAAGTTTTCCGTGCTCCCAGAGTCGATCAGGCACGACGTCACGTGGCCGTTGATGGCGATCGTTGTGGTGGCTTTCGCTAGCGTCCGGGGCCGACTCTGGTCCAGGGTAACAGAGGCCAGCTGCAGCAAGGGGGTGTTCTGGTCAGGCAGCATGGAGTCGGCAGTGCTGGGTGCTTGAGGCCCCATCCAAGATGGCGTCAGCCACGGGTCGCACATGGAGTCCGGGGATGCAGAAGATGGTGTCGGCGAGGGACAAAATGGCGGCGCCCACCCATCCAGCGTGGGGGGATGATTCGCTTGGCCGCAGAAGAAGCAGCGTTGGCCGGCGGTGTAAACGGGCCGTCTAGCGGCGCAGGCCTGCGGGGTTAGCGGGAAAGTCTGGGGGGCCGCCGCGACGGGGTGCCACGCAGCCCAGGGGGGCGCCGTGCGTCCGGGAGCAAAAGCCAGTGCGTTTTTGTACGCAAGGTCCATGGACCCTGCCAGGGCCCGTGCCTCAGTGAGGCCCAGTGTGTCCATTTCAAGGAGCCTTCTGCGGATGTCGGGGGAAGTCATACCTGCCACAAAAGCGTCCCGAATTAAAAGTTCCGTGTGCTCGTTCCCCGTGACTGCTGGGCAGCCACAGTTCCGGCCCAGCACTAGTAGAGCCCGATAGAAGTCTTCCAGTGTTTCTTCAGGGCTCTGCCTTCTAGTTGCCAGCAGGTGACGGGCGTAGACCTGGTTCAGGGGACGGATGTAATGTCCTTCCAGCAGCTCGATAGCTGCAGCATAATTCTCCGCCTCCTCGATCAGAGGGTAGATTGCAGGGCTGACTCGGGAGCGTAGAAGGTGCATCTTCTGCCTTTCCGTGGGGGTGTCGGCGGCCGTGTCGACGAAGCTCTTAAAACACGCCAGCTAGTGCGTGAAGATAGCAGCGGAGTTGTCTGCACGGGGGCTGAGCTGAAGGCACTCCGGCTTGATACGGAGGTCCATCCTTTCAGAAGTAATAGCAGATTAAATTGATGCACAATCAATTGCTCTCGAGACAAGGTGAGTCATAACTAATCGGCTTTAATCAGCTAGAACTGTACCCAGCAGCTTCGATACAGAAAGTGAAGGCTGCTGGGACGGCATTGGTTCTTATACCCCCGCCTCTCAGTGCGGAGCTATGTACGTTAGCCAATGGTAGACTCCTAGGTCTAGCCAATGGGCATCCACCTCTCAGGTACTGCAATACCTGGTATTACCACAGCTAGTACCAGAGCAGTGGTGAGCTTTGCTTTGAGCTCAAGCCACTCTGCTTGATGTGTGGGTAGCCACTGGAAGGCAGTGGACTTCTTCACCAGATGCCTGAGAGCCGTGGTGTGTGAGGCCAGGTTGGGAATGAACTTTCCCAAGAAGTTAACCATACCCAGGAAGCGGAGTACCGCCTTTTTGTCTTCCGGGGTCTTCATGGTGTTGACTTTGTCCGAGTCCGGTTGCACACCCTGCTGGATTATTTGATCACCCAAAAACTTGATGGTTGACATGCCAAAGGAGCATTTGGCCTTGTTCAACTTGAGGCCGTTGGCATCTATGCATCAAAAGACTTGTTTGAGACGAGATATGTGTTCTTCGGGGGTCGTGGACACCCTCAATGCCCTCCAGCATCTGCTCCATGATCCTGTGAAAGATTTCAGCGGCTAAATCAATGCCGAACTGCATGCGGTTATAACAGTACCTTCCGGAAGGTGTATTGAATGTGCAGAGCTTCCTGCTGGACTCGTCCAGTTGTATCTGCCAGAAATCACGCGATGCATCTAGCTACGTGAAGAATTTGGCGTGTGCCATCTCACTGGTCAGTTCCTCCCACTTCGGGATCGGATAGTGTTCCTACATTATGTTCTGGTTAAGATCTTTGGGATCTATACAGATCCGCAACTCTCCTGAGGGCTTCTTCACACAGACTATCGAGCTGACCCAGTCAGTCGGTTCCGTCACTTTGGAGATGATGCCCTGGTCTTGGAGCTCCTGCAGCTGCGCCTTTAAACGTTCCTTCAGAGGAGCTGGCACCCGGCGTGGTGCATGGATCACAGGCGTGGCATCAGGCCTGAGTAAGATTTTGTAGCGGGACGGCAGCGTGCCCATCCCACTGAACACATCCGGGTATTGTGACAGGATGTCATCAATGCCAGCCTGAAGATCCACATTGGCAGAGGACATGGCATGGACTCGCTGCACGAGGTTGAGTAGCTTGCATGCATGGGCACCAAGCAGGGATGCCTTGTCCGGCTTGACGATTTCGAATCGCAGTGTGGCACTGATGGTCTTGTTGGAGACATGCAGGTGACAAGACCCTAACGCAGTGATGGCATTGCCATTATAATCACGCAGCTGGCAGGCCGGCGGAAGAATTTTGGGTTGCCTTTGGATGCGAGCAAGATCTGCCTGAGATATGAGATTGGCTGAAGCACAGTGTCCAGTTTGAACCGGATGCTGCATTGGTTAACGTGTATGACATTTGTCCGCAGAATCCACGTTGAGGATAGATAGGCGTCTTGTTGAATTTGAGGAGGCATGTTCATATGTAGTAATGATGCCCACTCGATATGGGGACTCCAGACAGTCGTCCTCTGGATCTGAGGTGTTACCAGGTTCCGAATCCAGCAGCCCTTGCTGCATACTTCGAACGCGTTTGCGTTGGAACTGGGATCGCTGGCGCATGACCGGTGGTGCTGACCTGCACAAGGCTGCATAATGTCCAGGCTTCCCACAATTTACACATCGCCTGCCTCTTGCAGGGCATTGTCGCTTTAAGTGGGCGGTGCCGCAGTTCGTGCACGTCATGACGTTGACGTCGTAACGCTCCGTGCGTCGTCGCGCATGCGCAGTGCGGTCAGCCGGGTCCTCAGTCTGCGTATCCTCAGCTCTCATTAGCTCCTTGTAGACGTCTGAAACTCTACCCTCTCCCACCTCTCCCCTAGAAACTACCCTGTCCTGCCTCCCCTTCGGCGGGAAATGTGGGAAGTGATTTGTTATGTTGTAGGTGTAACATAAGCGGCTTCCTTGTGGTGCAGTTGACAAAGGAAGGTTCAGACGTGGAGATAACTTCAACACGTTTATTAAACTATTTACACTTCTATTACTCGGGTTCGACACTACTGCTAATCCTACTATAGCTACCCAGACTGACTAACCAGTTGCTGCAATCCACGTGGTGGGTGTAATATTGAATCAACCCTGTGTCTGTACTCACTGACTGTCTCCACTGGAAAGAGGCAGATCATGTGTGTGGTGTCCTTTATATATGGGTTGGTGTAATGCCCCCCTGTGGTGGTGTCACCTCTGTGTGTATCGTGAATGCCCATTGGTCATGTCCTATCTAACTGTTCTATTGGTTGAGTGTCTGTGTGTCATGTCTCCGGTGCTCCCTCTAGTGTCTAGCTAGCCTACATGCATTTACATTGATGCACATCACCACAGGAAGGACGGCACCAGTCTGCGTACAAAATCCCTCACCTGCAAGTATTTAAAGTCGTTCCCTCTCGCCAGCCCGAACTTCTCCTCCAGCGCCCTCATGCTCGGAAAGCTCCCTTCCAGGAACAGATCCCCACATCCTCACAATCCCCGCCCTCCTCCACAGTCGATACCCCCTGTCCATGTTCCCCGGGGCAAATCGGTGGTTGCCGCAGTTTGGGGTCCACACCGATGCTCTTACCTCTTCTACATGCCCCCTCCACAGGCCCCAGATCCGAAGAGCCGCCACCACTAACGGGCTGGTGGAGTACCGTGCCGGCGAAAGCGGCAGAGGCGCCGTGACCAGGGCTGCCAAGCTAGTGCCCCTGCACGAAGCAGCCTCCACCCGCTCCCAAACCCACCCCGCACCCAGCATCCATTTCCTTATCATCGCTATGTTGGCCGCCCAGTAATAGTTGCTGAAGTTCGGCAACGCCAGCCTCCCTTCTCCTCTGTTCCTTTCAAGCATCACCCAACCTCCGTCTTTCTAATGAAAACAGTCCGAGTCTATTCAGCCTCTCCTCCAGACCAGGCAACGTCCTGGTAAACCTCCTCTGCACCCTCTCCAAAGCCTCCACATCCTTCTGGTAATGTGACGACCAGAATTGTGTGCAATATTCCAAGAGGGGCCTTACCAAGTTTCTATCATTCCACAGCTAGCTAATGCTGTGCAAAGACGGTAAGGAGCAGAAGGAGGCCATTCAGCCCTTCAAGCCTCCTCCACCATTTAATAAGGTCGTGGTCCATCCGGCACTCCCAGCGTCCTCTTTCCTGACTGACCTCCGCAGCCCTTTAATATTCCAAATTACTTTTTTTTTAAACCCTATCGATCTCAGCCTGGGAAATGTTCAAGAACTCGGCCTCCACAGCTTCCTGACATCAAGGATTCTGAAGATTAACCACTCTTCGAATACTTCCTCAAATACATCTTAAAGAGGGTGGCATGTGGCGCAGTGGTTAGCACTGGAACTGCAGCACTGAGGACCCGGGTTCGAATCCCGGCCCTGGGTCACTGTCCGTGTGGAGTTTGCACATTCTCCCCGTGTCTGCGTGGGTTTCACCTCCACAACCCAAAGATGTGCGGGTTAGGTGGACTGGCCGCGCTAAATTGCCCCTTAATTGGGAAAAAAAAAAAATTGGGTACTCTAAATTTATTTTTAAAAATCCATCTTAAAGAGCCCCTCCCCTTATTCTGCGACTCCACCCGCTGGTCCTATGCTCTCCCAATGAGTGGCAATATCCTGCCAACATTTACCCTGTCTCACACCCTCAGAATCTTAGATATTTCAATCGCGTTGCCTCTCGTTTCAGTGCCAACCTGTTTTAATCTTCCCTTGTGTGGCAATCCCTCCATACCCGGGATCATCCCAGCAAGCCTCCTCTGTACTGCCTCCGATGATAATATATCTTTTCTTAAGTAAGGGGATCAAATCGGCACACCGTATTGTAAATGTCGCCTCACCAGTACCTTATCCAGTTGCAGAAACATCTCTTTACTTTGATACTCCAGACTGTTATGGGCCAGGGTTTAGCGAGCCTGAAAGTGTATCATGGAGATCACCTGACTGACCCACAACTTTTAATAGTTTGTGGTATGGGGAGCACACGGCCCACTCTACAGGTGTGGGACAGCAGAAATGGAAACGTATTTTTTTAAAGCAAAAACAATGTTTATTCTATGAACTCAAGTTAACCTTTTTAAAACATACAGTGAACATCTTAGCAACCATCAATTCAAATACAAACCCCAAAGACTACAACACTAAGTAATCCTTTAAGCTTTCTTTTTAACATCCATACGACTTAAAAACAAAACCTTTATCAGAAGCTCATCAGGTTAAAGTCCCTACTGAAAACAATTATAATTCTGAATTCACCAAATGATCAAGAGATAGTCTTTTGATGGCAGAGAGAACAGCAGTACACCTGTTTGGTCTGGCTTCAGCTCCAACACTGAAAACAAAACTAAAACACACCCTGCTCAAAAATGAAAGTGAAGTGGGAAATGGTTCAAAAGTGCACTTGGCACAGAAGGTGGCTGCCTGACACACAAGATGGAGACACAGGGAATAAAGCGGACATAACTGATGCCTGGAGTCCAGCGGGGTGCCAGTAGGACAGATAGGAACAGATCCAGGACAAAGGAAGCCAGACAGGAAGATTACGAAATACATAAATGCGGGACACCACTTGAATAAAGCTGACTCCAGCCAAGGAGTACACAATGATATGCTAATACGAATGTCTTGGGCCATTTTCTAAAACAAAGGGACAATCGATACTACCTTCCTGCTGCTGCCTGTAACCTGTTGAACCTCTTTGACTGTGGCCATGTGTAAATGGCAAAATGCATACAAATAGCGATGTACAATATATAAAATGTTTAAAGATAACGAGGTGATAATGGTTTTGTATGTGGGCTCATTGTGAACCCAAAGTATAAAATGAATGACTGTCATTCAAACCGGGAGAAAGGCTGGCTACTGTACCGCGGGGTACGTACGCTTTCTCCCGAAGCTTCGTGTAACAATAAAACTACATTTATCTGATCACAGCAAGTCTGACTCTTGATGTGGTTGATTTTTCCCACAACAAAAGTAAAAAGCTGACAGACAGCCCAGCTCCACCCACTCTCGGACATCACTGCAGTTGTAAACACCCATTTCTTAAAGGTACACTCACTACAGATATTTATATACACACCATTTATAAACACCCATTTCTTAAAGGTACTCCCACATGACAAGACCCCTTGAAGTGAAAACGAGAATTCTATCTGCCTTCCCGACTACCTCCAATTTAGCTTTCTGAGTTCCATGAACAAGGACCCACCCCCGACATCCCTTTGCAGCACAGGTATCTGCAGCCTTTCTCCATTCAAACAATGATCCACCTTCTCATTCTTTCTTCCGAAAGGAACAATCTCACATTTGTCCACATTGGAAACCACTTGCTGGTTTTCTATCCACTCGCGTTACCACAGGGAGGACTCCGGGTTCAGACACTGATGACCCCGAGATACTTTGGTCTGGGGAAGGTTGGCTCACGTGGTAGGGATTGCACAAGTCTCACTCGGACAGGTTGGGGTGGGGGGATTCTGCATAGGGAGGGCAATGATTAGGCAAGCACTCTGCGCCCAGTTGGCAGGTCCCGAGCAGAACTATAGAAGGTGTGCCATCACGGATGGCACTGCCCTTGCTCCAGGAACCAGTACTGTCCTCGGCCACGTGTGTGTGGGTGCATTTGCGCGATGAATGCCGCAGTTCAACCACGGCTACGTTGGCAGCACCTTCCAACCCAGCTACCACCGAGATGGAGAAGGGTAGAAGACCACATGGACAACACCCACCAGTTTCCCCTCCGACCCCCAACCTCACCCTGCAGACATACACACCCCCAACCCACCCCGCAAACACACATACACCCCCAACCCGCCCCGCAAACACACACACATATCCCCAACCCACCCCGCAAACACACACACACCCCCCCCAACCCAGCCCGCAAACACACACACACACCCCCAACCCACCCCGTAAACACACACACACACCCCCAACCCACCCCGTAAACACACACACACACCCCCAACCCACCCCGCAAACACACACACACACCCCCAACCCACCCCGCAAACACACACACACACCCCCAACCCACCCCGTAAACACACACACACCCCCCCAACCCACCCCACAAACACACACACACCCCCAACCCACCCCACAAACACACACACACCCCCAACCCACCCCGCAAACACACACACACACCCCCAACCCACCCCGCAAACACACACACACACCCCCAACCCACCCCGTAAACACACACACACACCCCCAACCCACCCCGCAAACACACACACACACCCCCAACCCACCCCGCAAACACACATACACAACCCCAACCCGCCCCGCAAACACACACACACACACCCAACCCACCCCGTAAACACACACACACACCCCCAACCCACCCCGTAAACACACACACACACCCCCAACCCACCCCGCAAACACACACACACACCCCCAACCCGCCCCGCAAACACACACACACCCCGAAACCACCCCGCAAACACACACACACCCCCAACCCACCCCGCAAACACACACACACACCCCAAACCCACCCCGCAAACACACACACACCCCCAACCCGCCCCGCAAACACACACACACACCCCCAACCCACCCCGCAAACACACACACACCCCCCCAACCCACCCCACAAACACACACCCCCCAAAACACCCCGAAACACACACACACCCCCAACCCGCGCCGCAAACACACACACACGCCCAACCCGCCCCACAAATACACACACACGCCCAACCCGCCCCACAAACACACACACACGCCCAACCCGCCCCACAAATACACACACACGCCCAACCCGCGCCGCAAACACACACACACCCCCAACCCGCCCCACAAACACACACACACGCCCAACCCGCCCCACAAATACACACACACACCCCCACCCCACCCCGCAAACACACACACACACCCCCAACCCACCCCGCAAACACACACACACCCCCAACCGACCCCGCAAACACACACACATACACCCCCAACCCACCCCGTAAACACACACACACACACCCCCAACCCACCCCGCAAACACACACACACACACCCCCAACCCACCCCGCAAACACACACACACACCCCCCCAACCCACCCCGCAAATACACACACACACCCCCACCCCACCCCGCAAACACACACACACACCCCCAACCCACCCCGCAAACACACACACACCCCCAAACCACCCCGCAAACACACACACACCCCCAACCCACCCCGCAAACACACACACACACCCCCAACCCACCCCGCAAACACACACACATACACCCCCAACCCACCCCGTAAACACACACACACACACCCCCAACCCACCCCGCAAACACACACACACACACCCCCAACCCACCCCGCAAACACACACACACACACCCCCAACCCACCCCGCAAACACACACACACCCCCAACCCACCCCGCAAACACACACACACACCCCCAACCCGCCCTGCAAACACACACACACACCCCCAACCCACCCTGCAAACACACCCCCCCAACCCACCCCGTAAACACACACACACACCCCCAACCCGCCCCGCAAACACACACACACCCCCAACCCACCCCGCAAACACACACACACACCCCCAACCCGCCCCGCAAACACACACACACACACCCAACCCACCCCGCAAACACACACACACACCCCCAACCCACCCCGCAAACACACACACACACCCCCAACCCGCCCCGCAAACACACACACCCCCAACCCACCCCGCAAACACACACACACACCCCCAACCCACCCCGCAAACACACACACACACCCCCAACCCACCCCGCAAACAGACACACACCCCCAACCCACCCCGCAAACACACACACACCCCCAACCCGCCCCGCAAACACATACACACACCCAACACACCCCGCAAACACACACACACACCCCCAACCCACCCCGCAAACACACACACACCCAACCCACCCCGCAAACACACACCCCCCCCAACCCACCCCGCAAACACACACACACCCCCCCAACCCGTCCCGCAAAAACACACACACCCCCAACCCGCAAACACACACACACCCCCAACCCACCCCGCAAACACACACACACACCACCAACCCGCCCCGCAAACACACACACACCCCCAACCCACGCCGCGAACACACACACACCCCAAACCCCCCCGCAAACACACACACACCCCCAACCCGCCCCGCAAACACACACACACCCCCAACCCCCCCGCAAACACACACACACCCCCAACCCGCCCCGCAAACACACACACACCCCCAACCCACCCCGCAAACACACACACACACCCCCAACCCACCCCACAAACACACACACACACCCCCAACCCACGCCGCAAACACACACACACCCCCAACCCCCCCGCAAACACACACACACCCCCAACCCGCCCCGCAAACACACACACACCCCCAAACCGCCCCGCAAACACACACACACCCCCAACCCACCCCGCAAACACACACACACTCCCCCAACCCACCCCGCAAACACGCACACACACCCCCAACCCGCCCCGCAAACACACACACACCCCCAACCCACCCCGCAAACACACACACACCCCCCCAACCCACCCCGCAAACACACACCTCCAACCCACCCCACAAACACACACACACACCCCCAACCCACCCCGCAAACACACACCCCCAACCCACCCCGCAAACACACACACACACCCCCAACCCACCCCGCAAACACACACACACACCCCCAACCCGCCCCGCAAAACATACACACACCCAACACACCCCGCAAACACACACACACACCCCGAACCCACCCAGCAAACACACACACACACACCCCCAACCCACCCCGCAAACACACACACACCCTCAACGCAACCCGCAAACACACACACACACACCCAACCCACCCCGCAAACACACACACACACCCCCAACCCACCCCGCAAACACACACACACACCCCCAACCCACCCCGCAAACACACACACACACCCCCAACCCACCCCGCAAACACACACACACACCCCCAACCCGCCCCGCAAACACACACACCCCCAACCCACCCCGCAAACACACACACACGCCCCCAACCCGCCCCGCAAACACACACACACCCCCAACCCACCCCGCAAACACACACGCACACCCCCAACCCACCCCGCTAACACACACACGCCCCCAACCCGCCCCGCAAACACACACACACCCCCAACCCACTCCGCAAACACACACACACACCCCCAACCCACCCCGCAAACATACACACACACCCCCAACCCACCCCGCAAACACACACACACACACCCAACCCACCCCGCAAACACACACACACACCCCCAACCCACCCCGCAAACACACACACCCCCAACCCACCCCGCAAACACACACACACCCCCAACCCACCCCGCAAACACACACACACACCCCCAACCCACCCCGCAAACTCACACCCCCCCAACCCACCCCGCAAACACACACACACCCCCAACCCACCCCGCACCCACACAAACACACCCCCAACCCACCCCCAAACACACGCACACCCCCAACCCACCCCGCAAACACACACACACACCCCCAACCCACCCCGCAAACACACACACACACCCCCAACCCACCCCGCAAACACACACGCACACCCCCAACCCACTCCGCAAACACACACACACACCCCCAACCCACCCCGCAAACACACACACACACCCCCAACCCACCCCGCAAACTCACACCCCCCAACCCACCCCGCAAACACACACACACCCCCAACCCACTCCGCAAACACACACACACACCCCCAACCCACCCCGCAAACACACACACACACCCCCAACCCACCCAGCAAACACACACACACACCCCCAACCCACCCCGCAAACACACACACACACCCCCAACCCACCCAGCAAACACACACACACACACCCCCAACCCACCCCGCAAACACACATACACACCCCCAACCCACCCCACAAACACACACACACCAACCCGCTCCGCAAACACACATACACACCCCCAACCCGCCCCGCAAACACACACACACCAACCCGCTCCGCAAACACACACACACACCCCCAACCCACCCCGCAAACACACACACACACCCAACCCACTCCGCAAACACACACACACACCCAACCCACCCCGCAAACACACACACACACCCCCAACCCACCCCGCAAACTCACACCCCCCAACCCACCCCGCAAACACACACACACCCCCAACCCACTCCGCAAACACACACACACACCCCCAACCCACCCCGCAAACACACACACACACCCCCAACCCACCCAGCAAACACACACACACACCCCCAACCCACCCCGCAAACACACACACACACCCCCAACCCACCCAGCAAACACACACACACACACCCCCAACCCACCCCGCAAACACACATACACACCCCCAACCCACCCCACAAACACACACACACCAACCCGCTCCGCAAACACACATACACACCCCCAACCCGCCCCGCAAACACACACACACCAACCCGCTCCGCAAACACACACACACACCCCCAACCCACCCCGCAAACACACACACACACACCCAACCCACCCCACAAACACACACACACCCAACCCACTCCGCAAACACACATACACACCCCCAACCCACCCCACAAACACACACACACACCCCCAACCCACCCCGCAAACACACACACACCCCCAACCCATCCCGCAAACACACACACACCCCCAACCCATCCCGCAAACACACACACACACCCAACCCGCTCCGCAAACACACACACACACCCCCAACCCATCCCGCAAACACACACACACCCCCAACCCATCCCGCAAACACACACACACACCCAACCCACCCCGCAAACACACACACACCCCCAACCCGCCCCGCAAACACACACACACACGCCCAACCCGCCCCGCAAACACACATACACACCCCCAACCCACCCCGCAAACACACATACACACCCCCAACCCGCCCCGCAAACACACACACACACCCCCAACCCACCCCGCAAACACACACACACCCCCAACCCACCCCGCAAACACACACACACACCCCCAACCCACCCCGCAAACACACACACACCCCCAGCCCGCCCGCAAACACACACACACACCCCCAACCCACCCCGCAAACACACACACACCCCCAACCCACCCCGCAAACACACACACACACCCCCAACCCACCCCGCAAACACACACACACCCCCAACCCACCCCGCAAACACACACACACCCCCAACCCACCCCGCAAACACACACACACACCCCCAACCCACCCCGCAAACACACACACACACCCCCAACCCACCCCGCAAACACACACACACCCCCAACCCACCCCGCAAACACACACACACACCCCCACCCCACCCCACAAACACACACACACACCCCCAACCCACCCCGCAAACACACACACACCCCCAACCCATCCCGCAAACACACACACACACCCCCACCCCACCCCACAAACACACACACACGCCCCCAACCCACCCCGCAAACACACACACACACCCCCAACCCACCCCGCAAACACACACACACCCCCAACCCACCCCGCAAACACACACACACACCCCCACCCCACCCCACAAACACACACACACACCCCCAACCCACCCCGCAAACACACACACACACCCCCAACCCACCCCGCAAACACACACACACCCCCAACCCACCCCGCAAACACACACACACACCCCCACCCCACCCCACAAACACACACACACACCCCCAACCCACCCCGCAAACACACACACACCCCCAACCCATCCCGCAAACACACACACACACCCCCACCCCACCCCACAAACACACACACACGCCCCCAACCCACCCCGCAAACACACACACACACACCCAACCCACCCCGCAAACACACACACACACACCCAACCCACCCCGCAAACACACACACACACCCCCAACCCACCCCGCAAACACACACACACCCCCAACCCTCCCCGCAAACACACACACACCCCCAACCCACCCCGCAAACACACACACACACCCCCAACCCACCCCGCGAACGCACACACACGCCCCCAACCCACCCCGCAAACACACACACACACCCCCAACCCACCCCGCAAACACACACACACCCCCCCAACCCACCCCGCAAACACACACACACCCCAACCCACCCCGCAAACACACACACACACCCCCAACCAGCCCCGCAAACACACACACACACCCCCAACCCACCCCACAAACACACACACACACCCCCAACCCACACCGCAAACACACACACACACACCCCAACCCGCAAACACACACACACCCCCAACCCACCCCGCAAACACACACACACACCCCCAACCCGCAAACACACACACACACCACCAACCCACCCAGCAAACACACACACCCCCAACCCACCCCGCAAACACACACACGCCCCCAACCCGCCCCGCAAACACACACACACCCCCAACCCACCCCGCAAACACACACACACACCCCCAACCCACCCCACAAACACACACACACCCCCAACCCACCCCGCAAACACACACACACACCCCCAACCCACCCCGCAAACACACACACACGCCCCCAACCCACCCCGCAAACACACACACACCCCCAACCCACCCCGCAAACACACACACACCCCCAACCCGCCCCGCAAACACACACACACACCCCCAACCCACCCCGCAAACACACACACACACCCCCAACCCACCCCGCAAACACACACACACGCCCCCAACCCACCCCGCAAACACACACACACCCCCAACCCACCCCGCAAACACACACACACACCCCCAACCCACCCCGCAAACACACACACACACACCCCACTCCGCAAACACACACACACACCCCCAACCCACCCAGCAAACACACACACACACACCCCCAACCCACCCCGCAAACACACACACACACCCCCAACCCACCCCGCAAACACACACACACACACCCCACCCCGCAAACACACACACACACCCCCAACCCACCCAGCAAACACACACACACACACCCCCAACCCACCCCGCAAACACACACACACCCTCAACGCAACCCGCAAACACACACACACACACCCAACCCACCCCGCAAACTCACACCCCCCCAACCCACCCCGCAAACACACACACACACCCCCAACCCACCCCGCAAACACACACACACACCCCCAACCCACCCCGCAAACACACACACACACCCCCAACCCACCCCGCAAACACACACACACACCCCCAACCCACCCCGCAAACACACACACACACCCCCAACCCACCCCGCAAACACACACCCCCAACCCACCCCGCAAACACACACACACACCCCCAACCCACCCCGCAAACACACACACACACCCCCAACCCGCCCCGCAAACACACACACCCCCAACCCACCCCGCAAACACACACACACGCCCCCAACCCGCCCCGCAAACACACACACACCCCCAACCCACCCCGCAAACACACACGCACACCCCCAACCCACTCCGCAAACACACACACACACCCCCAACCCACCCCGTAAACATACACACACACCCCCAACCCACCCCGCAAACACACACACACACACCCAACCCACCCCGCAAACACACACACACACCCCCAACCCACCCCGCAAACACACACACCCCCAACCCACCCCGCAAACACACACACACCCCCAACCCACCCCGCAAACACACACACACACCCCCAACCCACCCCGCAAACTCACACCCCCCCAACCCACCCCGCAAACACACACACACCCCCAACCCACCCCGCACCCACACAAACACACCCCCAACCCACCCCCAAACACACGCACACCCCCAACCCACCCCGCAAACACACACACACACCCCCAACCCACCCCGCAAACACACACACACACCCCCAACCCACCCCGCAAACACACACACACACACCCAACCCACCCCGCAAACACACACACACACCCCCAACCCACCCAGCAAACATACACACACACCCCCAACCCACCCCGCAAACACACACACACACCCCCAACCCACCCCGTAAACATACACACACACCCCCAACCCACCCCGCAAACACACACACACACACCCAACCCACCCCGCAAACACACACACACACCCCCAACCCACCCCGCAAACACACACACCCCCAACCCACCCCGCAAACACACACACACCCCCAACCCACCCCGCAAACACACACACACACCCCCAACCCACCCCGCAAACTCACACCCCCCCAACCCACCCCGCAAACACACACACACCCCCAACCCACCCCGCACCCACACAAACACACCCCCAACCCACCCCCAAACACACGCACACCCCCAACCCACCCCGCAAACACACACACACACCCCCAACCCACCCCGCAAACACACACACACACCCCCAACCCACCCCGCAAACACACACACACACACCCAACCCACCCCGCAAACACACACACACACCCCCAACCCACCCCGCAAACACACACACCCCCAACCCACCCCGCAAACACACACACACCCCCAACCCACCCCGCAAACACACACACACACCCCCAACCCACCCCGCAAACTCACACCCCCCAACCCACCCCGCAAACACACACACACACACCCAACCCACCCCGCAAACACACACACACACCCCCAACCCACCCCGCAAACACACACACCCCCAACCCACCCCGCAAACACACACACACCCCCAACCCACCCCGCAAACACACACACACACCCCCAACCCACCCCGCAAACTCACACCCCCCAACCCACCCCGCAAACACACACACACCCCCAACCCACTCCGCAAACACACACACACACCCCCAACCCACCCCGCAAACACACACACACACCCCCAACCCACCCAGCAAACATACACACACACCCCCAACCCACCCCGCAAACACACACACACACCCCCAACCCGCCCCGCAAACACACACACACACCCCCAACCCACCCCGCAACACACACACACACCCAACCCACCCCGCAAACACACACACACACCCCCAACCCACCCCGCAACACACACACACACCCAACCCACCCCGCAAACACACACACACACCCCCAACCCACCCCGCAAACACACACACACACCCCCAACCCACCCCGCAAACACACACACCCCCAACCCACCCCGCAAACACACACACGCCCCCAACCCACCCCGCAACACACACACACACCCAACCCACCCCGCAAACACACACACACACCCCCAACCCACCCCGCAACACACACACACACCCAACCCATCCCGCAAACACACACACACCCCCAACCCACCCCGCAACACACACACACCCCCAACCCGCCCCGCAACACACACACACACCCCCAGCCCACCCCGCAAACACACACACACACCCCCAACCCACCCCGCAAACACACACACCCCCAACCCACCCCGCAAACACACACACACACCCCCAACCCACCCCGCAACACACACACACACCCAACCCACCCCGCAAACACACACACACACCCCCAACCCACCCCGCAACACACACACACACCCAACCCGCCCCGCAAACACACACACACACCCCCAACCCACCCCGCAAACACACACACACACCCCCAACCCACCCCGCAAACACACACACACACCCCCAACCCACCCCGCAAACACACACACACACCCCCAACCCACCCCGCAAACACACACACACACCCCCAACCCACCCCGCAAACACACACACACACCCCCAACCCACCCAGCAAACACACACACACACCCAACCCACCCGCAAACACACATACACACCCCCAACCCACCCCGCAAACACACACACACACCCCCAACCCACCCCGCAAACACACACACACACCCCCAACCCACCCCGCAAACACACACACACACCCCCCCAACCCACCCCGCAAACACACATACACACCCCCAACCCACCCCGCAAACACACACACACACCCCCAACCCACCCCGCAAACACACACACACACCCCCAACCCACCCCGCAAACACACATACACACCCCCAACCCACCCCGCAAACACACATACACACCCCCAACCCACCCCACAAACACACACACACCCCCAACCCACCCCGCAAACACACACACACACCCCCAACCCGCCCCGCAAACACACACACCCCCAACCCACCCCGCAAACACACACACACACCCCCAACCCACCCCGCAAACACACACACACACCCCCAACCCACCCCGCAAACACACACACACACCCCCAACTCACCCCGCAAACACACACACACACCCCCAACCCACCCCGCAAACACACATACACACCCCCAACTCACCCCGCAAACACACACACACACCCCCAACCCACCCCGCAAACACACACACACCCCCCCAACTCACCCCGCAAACACACACACACACCCCCAACCCACCCCGCAAACACACACACACCCCCAACCCACCCCGCAAACACACACACACCCCCAACCCACCCCGCAAACACACACACACACCCCCAACCCACCCCGCAAACACACACACACACCCCCAACCCACCCCGCAAACACACACACACCCCCCCAACCCACCCCACAAACACACACACACACGCCCAACCCGCCCCGCAAACACACACACACACACCCCCAACCCACCCCGCAAACACACACACACCCCCAACCCATCCCGCAAACACACACACACACCCCCACCCCACCCCGCAAACACACACACACCCCCCCAACCGACCCCGCAAACACACACACACACGCCCAACCCGCCCCGCAAACACACACACACCCCCAACCCACCCTGCAAACACACACACACCCCCAACCCACCCCGCAAACACACACACCCCCAACCCACCCCGCAAACACACACACACACAACCCACCCCGCAAACACACACACACACCCCCAACCCACCCCGTAAACACACACACACACCCCCAACCCACCCCGCAAACACACACACACCCCCAACCCGCCCCGCAAACACACACACACACAACCCACCCCGCAAACACACACACACACCCCCAACCCACCCCGTAAACACACACACACACCCCCAACCCACCCCGTAAACACACACACACACCCCCAACCCACCCCGCAAACACACACACCCCCAACCCACCCCGCAAACACACACACACACAACCCACCCCGCAAACACACACACACACCCCCAACCCACCCCGTAAACACACACACACACCCCCAACCCGCCCCGCAAACACACACACACCCCCAACCCACCCCGTAAACACACACACACCCCCAACCCACCCCACAAACACACACACACACCCCCAACCCGCCCCGCAAACACACACACACACCCCCAACCCACCCCGCAAACACACACACACCCCCAACCCACCCCGCAAACACACACACACACCCAACCCACCCCGCAAACACACACACACCCCCAACCCACCCCGCAAACACACACACACACCCCCAACCCGCCCCGCAAACACACACACACACCCAACCCACCCCGCAAACACACACACACCCCCAACCCACCCGCAAACACACACCCCCCCCAACCCGCACACACACAGACCCCCAACCCACCCAACCCACCCCGCAAACACACACACACACCCAACCCACCCCGCAAACACACACACACCCCCAACCCACCCCGCAAACACACACACACCCCCAACCCACCCCGCAAACACACACACACACCCCCAACCCACCGCGCAAACACACAGACACCCCCCCAACCCACCCCGCAAACACACACACCCCCAACCCACCCAACCCACCCCGCAAACACACACACACACCCCCAACCCACCCCGCAAACACACACACCCCCAACCCACCCAACCCACCCCGCAAACACACACACACCCCCAACCCACCCCGCAAACACACACACACCCCCAACCCGCCCCGCAAACACACACACACCCCCAACCCACCCCGCAAACACACACACACACCCCCAACCCACCCCGCAAACACACACACACACCCAACCCACCCAACCCACCCCGCAAACACACACACACACCCAACCCACCCCGCAAACACACACACACCCCCAACCCACCCCGCAAACACACACACACACCCAACCCACCCAACCCACCCCGCAAACACACACACACACCCAACCCACCCCGCAAACACACACACACCCCCAACCCACCCAACCCACCCCGCAAACACACAGACACCCCCCCAACCCACCCCGCAAACACACACACACCCCCAACCCACCCCGCAAACACACACACACACCCCCAACTCACCCCGCAAACACACACACACACCCCCAACCCACCCCGCAAACACACACACACACCCCCAACCCACCCCGCAAACACACACACACACACAACCCACCCCGCAAACACACACACACCCCCAACCCATCCCGCAAACACACACACACACCCCCACCCCACCCCACAAACACACACACACACCCCCAACCCACCCCGCAAACACACACACACCCCCAACCCATCCCGCAAACACACACACACACCCCCACCCCACCCCGCAAACACACACACCCCCCCCCAACCGACCCCGCAAACACACACACACACCCCCACCCCACCCCACAAACACACACACACACCCCCAACCCACCCCGCAAACACACACACACCCCCAACCCATCCCGCAAACACACACACACACCCCCACCCCACCACACAAACACACACACACACCCCCAACCCACCCCGCAAACACACACACACCCCCAACCCATCCCGCAAACACACACACACACCCCCACCCCACCCCACAAACACACACACACGCCCCCAACCCACCCCGCAAACACACACACACACCCCCAACCCACCCCGCAAACACACACACACCCCCCCAACCCACCCCGCAAACACACACACACCCCAACCCACCCCGCAAACACACACACACACCCAACCCACCCCGCAAACACACACACACACCCCCAACCAGCCCCGCAAACACACACACACACCCCCAACCCACCCCACAAACACACACACACACCGCCAACCCACCCCGCAAACACACACACACACACCCCAACCCGCAAACACACACACACCCCCAACCCACCCCGCAAACACACACACACCCCCAACCCACCCCGCAAACACACACACACACCACCAACCCACCCAGCAAACACACACACACACACCCCCAACCCACCCCGCAAACACACACACGCCCCCAACCCGCCCCGCAAACACACACACACCCCCAACCCACCCCGCAAACACACACACACACCCCCAACCCACCCCACAAACACACACACACCCCCAACCCACCCCGCAAACACACACACACACCCCCAACCCACCCCGCAAACACACACACACACCCCCAACCCACCCCGCAAACACACACACACCCCCAACCCACCCCGCAAACACACACACACACCCCCAACCCGCCCCGCAAACACACACACACACACCCCCAACCCACCCCGCAAACACACACACACACCCCCAACCCACCCCGCAAACACACACACACACACCCCAACCCGCAAACACACACATACACCCAACCCACCCCGCAAACACACATACACACCCCCAACCCGCAAACACACATACACACCCCCAACCCGCCCCACAAACACACATACACACTATCCTGCCTTGGAAATATATCGTCTGGTCCTTGACTGTCACTAGATCAAAATCTTGGACGCCTTTCTCTAAAGGCTCTGTGGGTGCACCAACAGCACATGGGGACTGCAGTTTGTGCTGTCCCTAGCCTGGGAGTGTTTGATGGGGACAGTGTAGAGGGAGCTTTACTCTGTATCTAACCCCGTGCTGTCCCTAGCCTGGGAGTGTTTGATGGGGACAGTGTACAGGGAGCTTTACTCTGTATCTAACCCCGTGCTGTACCTGTCCTGGGAGTGTTTGATGGGGACAGTGTAGAGGGAGCTTTACTCTGTATCTAACCCCGTGCCGTACCTGTCCTGGGAGTGTTTGATGGGGGCAGTGTAGAGGGAGCTTTACTCTGTATCTAACCCCGTGCTGTACCTGTCCTGGGAGTGTTTGATGGGGACAGTGTAGAAGGAGCTTACTCTGTATCTAACCCCGTGCTGTCCCTGTCCTGGGAGTGTTTGATGGGGACAGTGTACAGGGAGCTTTACTCTGTATCTAACCCCGTGCTGTACCTGTCCTGGGAGTGTTTGATGGGGACAGTGTAGAAGGAGCTTACTCTGTATCTAACCCCGTGCTGTAACTGTCCTGGGAGTGTTTGATGGGGACAATGCAGACGGAGCTTTTCTCTGTATCTAACCCCGTGCTGTACCTGTCCTGGGAGTGTTTGATGGGGACAGTGTACAGGGAGCTTTACTCTGTATCTAACCCTGTGCTGTCCCTGTCCTGGGAGTGTTTGATGGGGACAGTTTAGAGGGAGCTTACTCTGTATCTAACCCCGTGCTGTACCTGCCCTGGGAGTGTTTGATGGGGACAGTGTAGAGGGAGCTTTACTCTGTATCTAACCCTGTGCTGTACCTGTCCTGGGAGTGTTTGATGAGGACAGTGTAGAGGGAGCTTTACTCTGTATCTAACCCCGTGCTGTACCTGTCCTGGGGGTGTTTGATGGGGACAGTGTACAGGGAGCTTTACTCTGTATCCTGTGCTGTCCCTGTCCTGGGAGTGTTTGATGGGGACAGTTTAGAGGGAGCTTACTCTGTATCTAACCCCGTGCTGTACCTGCCCTGGGAGTGTTTGATGGGGACAGTGTAGAGGGAGCTTTACTCTGTATCTAACCCTGTGCTGTACCTGTCCTGGGAGTGTTTGATGAGGATAGTGTAGAGGGAGCTTTACTCTGTATCTAACCCCGTGCTGTACCTGTCCTGGGGGTGTTTGATGGGGACAGTGTACAGGGAGCTTTACTCTGTATCTAGCCCGTGCTGTACCTGTCCTGGGAGTGTTTGATGGGGACAGTGTAGAGGGAGCTTTACTCTGTATCTAACCCTGTGCTGTACCTGTCCTGGGAGTGATTGATGGGGACAGTGTAGAGGGAGCTTTACTCTGTATCTAGCCCGTGCTGTACCTGTCCTGGGAGTGTTTGATGGGGACAGTGTAGAGGGAGCTTTACTCTGTATCTAACCCCGTGCTGTACCTGTCCTGCGAGTGTTTGATGGGGACAGTGTACAGGGAGCTTTACTCTGTATCTAACCCTGTGCTGTACCTGTCCTGGGAGTGTTTGATGGGGACAGTGTAGAGAGAGCTTTACTCTGTATCTAACCCCATGCTGTACCTGTCCTGGGAGTGTTTGATGGGGACAGTGTAGAGGGAGCTTTACTCTGTATATATCCCTTTGCTGTACCTGCCCTGGGGGTGTTTGATGGGGCAATGTAGAGGGAGATTTACTCTGTATCTAACCCCGTGCTGTAACTGTCCTGGGAGTGTTTGATGAGGACAGTATAGCGGGAGCTACTCTGTATCTAACCCCGTGCTGTACCTGTCCTAGGAGTGTTTAATGGGGATAGTGCTGAGGGAGCTATACTTTGTATTTAACCCCGTGCTGTACCTGTCCTGGGAGTGTTTGATGGGGACAGTGTAGAGGGAGCTTTACTCTGTATCTAACCCTGTGCTGTACCTGTCCTGGGAGTGTTTGATGGGGACAGTGTAGAGGGAGCTTTACTCTGTATCTAACCCCGTGCTGTACCTGTCCTGGGAGTGTTTGATGGGGACAGTGTAGAGGGAGCTTTACTCTGTATCTAACCCTGTGCTGTACCTGTCCTGGGAGTGTTTGATGGGGACAGTGTAGAGGGAGCTTTACTCTGTATCTAACCCCGTTCTGTACCTGTCCTGGGAGTGTTTGCAGGAGTGCGTACAGGGACGTTTACTGCCTGCCTGCCCCCAGGGAGCTTCACGATGTATAATCCAGGCTGCTGCCTGCACTGGGTGTGTTTGATGGGAGGTTTACTCAGCAAGTAGCTGTTCCTGGGAGTGCCTGACAAGCACACGGATTGAGCAATCATTTCCACTGCAGGGCAATGAAATTTTTCAACTGAATGAGAACAAAAGTCCATTAAGAAAATTAAGATAGCCCCCCTCCCTCCCCCCCCCCCCCCCCCGCCTGCGGGAAGGAACCAGCTGGATCTGAAAGGTTAAATGCCAAGAATCCATTGCTCACTTGGTCCTAGCCCAGGTCCGCCCTGCGTTAAACATTCTTGCTCCTGGGAAAAAAATGCATGTTCTGTCTGCCATCTGAAGCTAAAATATTGTGCCCCAAAGCAGCAAAAATTAATTTAGTGAGATCTCAGTTGAAAGGACTTTGGTGATAAATTACATTGGACATGTCTGAAAACCTGGCAGACGAGAAAAATTAACTCCTTCAGAGTGTGGGGCGACGGAGAACAGTTTAGCACAAAGAGGAGAGGGTGCCCCACTCCACCTCCTGCCGCCGGTTTGCTTTTAGTGCCAAAGGCGTCAACTCGATTTGCAGGTCAGCACCGCGGGGCTGACTGGCGTACGCGAGGGATAGGGGCAGAGGAGTCCATTCGACCCACTCTCTGCTTCCTGCTACCCCATTCACGAAGATCGTGTCCACAACTCAATTTTCCGAACACACCCCCCCCCCCATCAGAAATCTGTCTAACCCGGCCTTGAATATATTCAGCGAGCTGCATTCTGGGGGGAGGAGGGTGAATTCCACACACTGACACTAAATTCCTTCTCATCTCCGTATTCCATGGGAGATCCCCCTATTCTCTTCGGCTGAACCGGGCTGTGTGCAACCTCTGAACCCACCCACCCCATCTCCCCAATAACTCCCCTTGCAGTGATATTCAGATATCAATATACATGATCAACGTATGTAAATGTAATACAGTCATTTCAACACTAGATGGCTCACAGTCAGATACTATAAGAACTGGTTTCCCGCCTTTTCTAAGTCAGATGATGATGTGATTCAGAACAATGAACAAGCAAGACACAGAATAGCTAGAGTGAGCGAAGTTAGAACTAGTTTGTTATAATAGTCTATAGTTATCTGTATTATACTTTAATTCTTTATTGTTAGTTTAGTATTGAGTAAAAGGACTCACAGTTTATTATTTTATTACTCGTTAAATAGTTCCAACTTTCAACCTGGTGGATTCAAGAGTAATATATATATTTTAGATAAGTCATTATTTAAAATATAACACCCCTCACCTCTCTTTCCTCAGCCTATGTGCTGTTGAATTGATCCAGCCTCCCTCACCACCTCCCCCCCCCCCCCCCCTTCCTATTTCCCTCCTGCGTACCTTACTTACCTCTGGGCCTGACTGCTCCTGGCCAACTTTGGAGCTCACCCTAATCTCTGCAGTCGGAGCGCACGCTGACTGCAGTTCCCTGTCCGCTCTGACCTGTCTTGCTCCCGGTCCACCAAATGCCTCGATTTGTAAGGCACGTTTGTGCTCAAATCCCTGCAGTTTCACCACCCTCCACCTTTTCCAATAGCTGCAGTCCAACAGTCCCACAATGCTGCGTTCCGCCGATTCTGGTCTCGTCCAATAATTGATGGAAACACCGTCAAGGCCCCGAGCTACCGCACTCTCTCCCTTTCTTCACTTCTCAAATGAAGATGAGCTCTGACCAAGTGCTCCTATATGACTCCTCTTCTGGCCCAGTGTTCATTACTCTGTCCTCTCCTGGGAGGGTGTGGTAATATCACTGGACCAGTAATCCAGGGGACCAGGCTGATTTAAAAGAAATTGAAGCCCTTTAGGAGATGGCATAGAACATAGAGTGCAGAAGGAGGCCATTCGGCCCATCGAGTATGCACCGACCCACTTAAGCCCTCACTTCCACCCTATCCCCATCTAACCTTTTTTGGTCGCTAAGGGCAATTTATCGTGGCCAATCCACCTAACCTACACGTCTTTAGACTGTGC
The DNA here is from genome assembly GCF_047496885.1 of Scyliorhinus torazame. Lineage (NCBI taxonomy): Eukaryota > Metazoa > Chordata > Chondrichthyes > Carcharhiniformes > Scyliorhinidae > Scyliorhinus > Scyliorhinus torazame. Next base: position 24,073,327 of record NC_092728.1, read on the forward strand.
GAGGAAACCGGAGCAAACCCACGCCGACACGGGGAGAACGTGCAGACTCCGCACAGACAGTGACCCAGCGGGGAATCGAACCTGGGGCCCTGGCGCTGTGAAGCCACAGTGCAATCCACTTGTGCTACCGTGCATGATCCCAACATTTCTTGGCCAACACCAAGTTGTCCCTTGCGATGGTGGGTGAGCCGTCATCTTGAACCGCTGCAGTCCCTGTGTGGAGTAGATACGCCCACAGTGCTGTTAGGGAGATCCAGGTTTCTGACCCAGAGACAGCGAAGGAACAGCCAATGTATTTCCAAGTTGGGATGATGTGTGTGTGTGTGGAGGGGAGGGGGGGGGCACGGAGAGGGGGGAACCTGGAGGTGGTGGGTGTTCCCCATGGCGACTGCTGCCCTTGTCCTTCTAGGGGACAGAGGTCACGGGTTTGGGCAGCGCTTGTTGAAGGAACCTTGGCGAGTTGCTGCAGTGCATCTTATTGACGGTGCACACGGCTGCCGCTGTGCGTCTGTGGGTGGAGGGAGTGGATGTTGAAAGTGGCGGTTAGCAGGGGGCTGCTTTGTCCTGGATGGTGTTGAGCTTCCCGAATATCGTTGGGAGACGCGCTCATCCAGGCAAGTGGAGAGTATTCCATCACACTCCTGGCTTGTGCCCTGTAGATGGCGGACATGCTGGGGGGTGGGGGGGGGGGGTGGGGGACAAGGAGTCAGGAGGTGAGTTACTCTCCGCAGGATAGCCATTCTCGGACCTGCTCTGGTAGCCAGTGTTATACGGCTGGGTCCAGTTACTTTTCGGGTCAATGGTAACCCTGCAGGATATTGATAATGTTCTGGGTGACATGGGTTTGAATCCCACCAAGGCATTCGGTAGAATTTAAATTCAATTAATAAAATCTGGAATGGCAAAGCTAGATTCAGTGACAGGAACCGTGAAACTATCAATTGTGGTAAGTTCCCTGTCCGCCAAATGAGAATTATGGTTGCATATAGCCCTTTCGGGGTGGAGGTCTGCCGTCCTTACCCTGGCCTGGCCTACATGTGACTCCAAACCCCCTGGCCAACCCCCCTCACCCACCCCCCCTCACACAGCAATGTGGTCAACTCTTTTTAAAATAAATTTAGAGTACCCAATTTTTTTTTCCAATTAAGGAGCAATTTAGCGTGACCCAATCCAACCCCAGGGGCAGCACGGTAGCATTGTGGATAGCACAATTGCTTCACAGCTCCAGGGTCCCAGGTTAGATACCAGCTTGGGTCACTGTCTGTGCGGAGTCTGCACATCCTCCCCGTATGTGCGTGGGTTTCCTCCGGGTGCTCCGGTTTCCTCCCACAGTCCAAAGATGTGCAGGTTAGGTGGATTGGCCATGATAAATTGCCCTTAGAGTCCAAAATTGCCCTTAGTGTTGGGTGGGGTTAGTGAGTTATGGGGATAGGGTGGAGGTGTTGACCTTGGGTACGGTGCTCTTTCCAAGAGCCGGTGCAGACTCGATGGGCCGAATGGCCTCCTGCACTGTAAATTCTATGATAATCTATGAACCCTGCACATCTTTGGGGTGTGGGGAGGCGAGACCCATGCAGACCCGGGGAGTATGTGCAAACCCCACACGGACAGTGACCCAAGGCCGGGATTGGACCCGGGCCCTCAGCGCCGTGAGGTAGCAGTGCTAACCACTGCGCCGCCTTGTGGTCAACTCTTCATGGCACATTTGAAATGGCCCCAAGGGAAAAACTCGGTTCAAGAATCAATTAGGAATGGGCAATAAACGCTAATAAAAACTTTGCAATTCTCTACCAAAATCAGTGGAGGCTAGATCGTTGTAAATAAAAGTAAAAACAGCAAGGCTGAATTTGGCAAATCTTTAATGTGTAAGGAACAGGGTTGAGGGATGGAGCGGAGATGAAAAAGAAACGGCAGACTGTAGCTTCGTCTCTACTTCGAAGACCCGATGTAAACACTGCTATGGGAGCAGGTGTGAGGAATGAGGTAGAGGAGAAATATGCCGCATGTTTGTTTGGGAAGGTCACCCCATTTTACCCAACTGATGTAGCCAAACCGATAACAATTTTAAGGGACACAGGGGTTACTCAAACTCTTTAACTGGAGAAAGAATAGGTTTTCCCACCAGAGAGCTCAATGAAAGCGGAGGTATTAGTGAATGGGATCGGTGGAAATTGCATCCCAATTCCATTGTATAAAGTACAAATTGAGATTGATTTAGCGTCAGGTCCCGTAGTTGTCGCAGTGCTTAAGACATTCCCAGTGGATGTAGTTGACTTATTTTCAGGGAATGATTTGGCAGGAATGAAGATTGTAGCTTCACCCATGATTACAGAGTGTCATGTGAGTGTCCCTTTAAGAAAGGCTTTTGTCTTATCACATGGCTTCAGTGATGTCATTGCGCGGGTGGAGCTGGGCTGTGGCTCTGTGAGCTGATTTTGGTTTCACTTTCACATTTGGCTGCTGTGGACTTAGACAGAGAACAGAAGTGTTTTGGTCTGTCTCTCTATTTTCATTTGAAAGAGTTGTTCCAAGAAAAAAAAACATTGATTATAGCGACCTGCTGTTTTGGTAACTTAAAATATGTAGTTTGCTTTCCGGAAGGGTTTAAACCTGCTGGTCTTATTCAAGTGAGAATGCAGAGTGCTGGGCCACACCCTTGAAAGGGTTTTCTTTGGTTTATGGGATTTTGTTTTTGAATTGGAACAGTTAAGGGGGAATTCATGAAAGGTTATACATAGATTACTGTAGCTGTGTGGGGTATTTATGTTTGTAATTGATAAAAATTCTTGCTGTGTTTATACAAATGTTAAGTAAATTCTTAGAACAAAGCTTGTTTTTGATTAAAGTGTCTCGGAAGACTGTTGAATCACACCTCAAGTGAAGGCTCTTGTGCTCATCCTAGTCAAATTTAACAAAACGTTATAGGCCAGGTGAACTCCATAATATACTTTTGCAGTTTTTTTAAACCCTGGTCCATAACAAAATTGGGGGCTCGTCCGGGATAAAAGTCTATCCTTCGTGATTGGGTTGGCTTAGTGAACTTATAGACAGTGAGGGGGATGAGCATATTTGTGTTTGCTTTTCAGGTGTTGTATTCAAGTTTAAATAGGGTGTGTGGACAATGGCTCTTTCAGAGGCTCAGGCGTTTTTGGGGGTGGAGAAGGTCACGTGCAGTACCTTACGGACAGAGACTAAAAAGAGGCTTTTAGATTTGGCAAAAACATTGCAGTTAACATTGCCTGACAAAATACGAAGAGAGATAATTGCGGCAGAACTGAGCATTTAAAAATTGCCTGAGTCAGAATCATTGGAAATGGCAAGAATTCAACTATAGATCAAGCAGCTTGAACATGAAGAATTAAAACAGCTCAGAGCCACAGCCCAGCTCCACCCACACAATGACATCACTGAAGCCATGTGATAAGACAAAAAACCTTTCTTAAAGGGACACTCACTTAACAAGAGAGTCAGAGGGAAATACTGCAGTTAGCATGAGATGCCAACCGTAGGGCACGTGGGAATTAGGAAATGGCTCAAAGAAAGAACTGTCGACGGGCATTGATCACATATCAAACGACAGTGGTAGTGAACCAGATTCTGAGAATTCCAAGACCAAAAATGACCATAGTAAATAGGAATCTGAATTTAAGAGTGGTGACAGAGAGGTAGATTTTGGTTGTGATTATGATGTAATCAGCTGCTAAGGAATAGACCTGTCACTAACAAATTGCAAGTAATTCATCCAAAGCTAGGAAAGACAGCAAATCAGAAGAAAGTGACTTGAACTTTTCTGAAAGTAATTTGTTACAGCCCCTTGCAGTAAACCCATTGCCATCTACTTCAGGTGCAAACAGAGCATGCCTGGCTCTGAAGGAAAATATACATGATAGCTTGGCATCAGTTATTCAGGATGAGGGCAGTAAGGAATGTGAAGTGACACCAAGTGAACAGCTGGTTAACCCACATCCTTTTAAAGGACCACAGTGCCTCTTCCAGATACAGGAAGCAAATAGCAAAGGAGGTGAGATAATAAGTTCCTTTACAAATTTAAGGGAAAGGTGGATGGAGAACCATGCAGTGATTTTGCCACCGCATCTATCAACAAAACCAGAAGGTTCATGAAGCCAATAATGTGGTATCCCTGATTCTGAAAGAAGAACAGTTGAAATCTGGAAAGCACAAATTGTTTCAATCCAAATTACTAAATGGAGTGGGCTGCGATTACGAAGATCCCGGTGAAGAGGTAGAAGCTGTAAAACAAAGCATGGTGCAGATACAGCCAGTCAACTCTGAAGAGAGTGAACACTTACCTGTACTTGTTGCTGAAGGTGCAGCAAAAGAGAGAATGTAAAGCTGAAGAGCGTTTATTGATTGAAAAGGAACCAAACATTTCCCTCAGCATTGACAATACTACTTGTAGTTTAGTTGTGGAACATCCTCGAAATTTGGATAAACATTCATTGGACAATCAGAAAAGACTGACTGTATTACAGAAGAGACAGATATAATAAAGATACTGAAAGTTATGGGGAAGCACCAGGGGGCACTTGGTTAGCTAATCATGATGTGGGCATAAGAAACTCTGAACCAATCAAGCCACATCTGTCTCGACTAAAACCGCAGAGACTGGCTCAGTTAGAGACTGAAATACAATGCATGTTGGACATGGTGCCGTAATAAGCGAAAACGCGGTGGTCCACAGAATGGCAAGTTCGGGACTGCGAGATGGACAGCCATGCTCCAGACCATTTAAAATGGCCAGATGCCAGCGACCTGGGGGGTAGGGGCCGTGCTACTGCAAGACGGCGATGCAGGAATAGAGAGGTCAGTGGGATATATTTCAGAAAACTAAGTCTGTGCCAAAGAAAGTGTTCCACCATTGAAAAGGAAGCCTTCGCCTTGCTACTAGCCCTACCGCAAGTATATGTCCGGCATGACAATCAACAAAGCTTAGTTTTCACAGACCATAATCCACTTGAGTTTACAGAAACGTTTAAAATCCAGGAACTCAAGATTGTTCCATTTATTATTACAGCAGTTCAATGTTAAAATTCTACAAATTTCTGCAAAGGATAATGTGATTGCGGAGGCTTTGTCACGCGTTTTAACGGTTGACTGGTGACCAATGTAGCGACTGGGAGCGGAACTTGCAGAATGGGGATATGTATTTGATTTGTGTCTTGCATACCTCACGATGAAACATCTGTGCCTTGAGGTTTCATTCTTTGAGGGGGGTGGAGAAGGAGGGGATGCAAGGGTCCTGCTCGTTATTCAATTATTTCCCCTTTCTTTTATTTGGCTGTTACATCTTTGATCCCTGGATGATTAATGGATATCTCACTTTAAGGCAAGCAGCCTGCAACAAGCCTGTACCTTTATTTCAAACAGGAACAGCACGGTAGCACAAGTGGATAGCACTGTGGCTTCACAGCGCCTGGGTCCCAGATTGCCCGCTGGGTCACTGTCTGTGCGGAGTCTGTACGTTCTCCCCATGTCTGCGTGGGTTTCCTCCGGTTTCCTCCCACAGTCCAAAAGACGTGCAGGTTAGGTGGATTGGTCATGATAAATTGCCCTTAGTATCCAAAAAGGTTAGGAGGGGTTATTGGGTTACGGGGGAAGTGAGGGCTTAAGTGGGTCGGTGCAGACTCGATGGGCCGAATGGCCTCCTTCTGCACTGTATGTTTTAATCCAGAAGACTGCTGGTTTAAACTGGTGCAGCCTGGCCGGCGTCAGCGAGGACACGGTTTGATGGATTGGTATGGTGGCCAAAGGCTGCGCTCTGCACGGTAACAAGCGGTGATTGGATCGGATTCCACCGATATGTTTTTCAGAGTCCTGACGCTTTTTTTGATTCCGGCGGCCCGGTGCAGAGATCCAACTAACTCTCTCAAAAAAGATCCAACTAATTCTCTCCAGCAAGCCACGGAGGGGGCTGACTCTCTCTCTCTCCGGCAAGCCTCTGGGTGCCGTTTCCTTGAGTCTGCGGAGGCTTGAAGCAAAACCACGAGCTGGAAGCAAAATAAAGTGTCTGTGCGGAGAGACCTGAATGTGATCCTCAAGCTGAAGGACCAGTTTGATGGGAAATAAGGTCTCTCTCCAGAAAGCCTGCTGCCTGCGAGTACCGCACTTTCTAAGCTACAGAGACCCTGAATGAATTAATCGACAACGAAGATCATTACGGGCTGAGGCCAGAGGCTTTAATCTAAAAGGAACCACCATCTGAAGCAAAGCCTCATCTTTTGACTTTCATCCGTATCATTTTTGCAGAGTTGCTGTTGGGGGAACTGGACACACATGGGTCTTCAGCTCCAGCTGAATTGGCAATGTAGACACCCTGAAGACGGAGAGGACAAGGCAAGCAGTAAGAACTTTGTTCACCCTCCCGGCTAAGCTACAACACAGGACTACATGCTTGCCAATCAGTGGAAGCAGCAAGCGCCAGACGGAGCCTCCTGCAACCAACTGATCAGATTAAAGTTCTGCGGTCTTGTCACTGCCCATTGTGAACAGCGGGGCAGGGGGGGGGGGGGGGGGCGGCGGACACTGTCGACCCTCAACCCACTGACAACATCCTGGACCCAGCCATGTAAATACTACAGAGGTCAGAGGCTGGGGATCCACCTTCAACATCCACTCCCTCCACCCATCAGCGCACAGCAGCAGCCGTGTGTACCGCTGCTGAATCTCGCCACGGCTCCTTCGACAAGCGCCACACCAACCCGCCACCTCTACCCCCCTGGAAGGGCAACGGCAGCAGGTTCACGGGGAACCCCCCCCCGTTCCTACATATCCCCGTTTCTTCACTGTCACGGTGTGAAATTCCTGTGTGCTTACAGCACAGACCGAGCAGGTAAGAGAAAAAAAATTCTGCATAACCAGTTCCAGCACTTGCACATCAGCAGTAGCAGCGTGCCCTGTGGCATGAGCTGGGCGGCGGGTTGACAATCGGCAGATTCTTCTCAGCCTCCTCCGAACCCTCCCCTCTTCCAGCCCCCAACCCCTGCAAAAAACCCTCTCCAGCCCATCCCTCTTTCATGGGCTGTTGCCTCACGACCCGCTCCGGATCCAGGCTCCCCTGCCATGTACCCAAACCCACTCGCAAACGGAGCAACGCCTAGATCGAGTGGACGTGGAGAGGACGTTTCCACTGGTAGGAGAAGCTAGAACCCGAGGGCACCGCCTCAGACTGAAGGGACGGTCCTTTAAAACAGAGATGAGGAGGAATTTCTTCAGCCAGAGGGTGGTGAATCTGGGGAACTCTTTGCCGCTGAAGGCTGTGGAGGCCACATCACTGAGTGTCTTTAAGACAGAGACAGATAGGTTCATGATTAATAAGGGAATCAGGGGTTATGGGGAGAAGGCAGGAGAATGGGGATGAGAAAATATCCGCCATGATTGAATGACGGAGCAGACTCGATGGGCCGAGTGGCCTAAATCTGCTCCTATGTCTTATGGACCCTCAAAACCCCCGGTTCCGCCCTTGCTGAGTTGTGATCAAACCCCACACTCCTCGTCCACACCCCCTCCCTTGATTGGACAGTAACTGGGCAAGTCCTGGCCTCCTGCTGGCAGAAGCGAGTGGAGGAGAGGGTACCGGCGCCGAATCAGGGCGGCCGGCAGAAGAGGCCGGGGGAAACAGAGCGCAGGCCTAGGGGCAGGCCAGGACATCGGACGGCAGCCTCTCCCTCCCCACCCTCTCCCGAATAGCCAACTGGCTGAGGATAATGCAGCCCTGAAGACACACTGAACAAGGCCCACACGTCACAACGCAACCGTTAAATCAATAAAACCCGTTTCTCTTTATTATTAGGAGAGATATATTCAGTGATTTATCACAAAGCCGGGAAACAAAGTCTTACACGATTCTCTCTATGAGAAAGTAATTTCTGTCCACTACTACAAAAGGTTTAAACATTTAAAAACAAAGTTACAACCACCCGGGCGCATAGAATTATTAACTCAATCAGGCCATGATCTTATAGCACGCTACATATCAAATATCGTAAAAAGCACAGACCCCTCCTATCATTTAGATATTAGCGGTGTTGGCGGGGTTTCAGTCCATGGTCATTGAAGCTGCATCTTACTCATTGCAAAGCTGCGCCGTTCCAAGATATACCCCAACCCCACCCCCACCCTCCCGTGATGGGAGAGGGCATCGTTAAGCTTGGTGCAGGATAGAAGCAGTACTAAAAGATGCTCCGCCTCCAGCCAACCCCAGTAACAGATTACCCCGTTGACCCCTGGCCCTGGGGCACTCGCCATTAAGGGAACACTGCACAATGCGACGAGAAGACTTGTCTACAGCTTGGGGGAGGGGTTTGCACGAAAGTGGCCCAACAAATGCTTCCAGAATCCTTGCAAGGAACGGACATTCGATCTTTGCCCATCTTGCATCCAAGGCTCGACGCCCGCCTGGACGACCCGCGTAGCGTCTCCGCTCTTCGGGACCCCAAAACCCTTCCACTCCCTCAGGTTTCTGTAACCCCCCCCCCCCCGCATCTGATTCGTGTGAGATATTTCACTCGAGTCGCAGAATCTCAGGCACACACCCTCCTCCCCACCCCCATTGGATTCCGTGCTCCTGCAGGGGCAAAGCTTCACGTCAGGCGTAGCCTCTTCAAACACCAATCCAGGCAGGCAAGCGAGCTGGATGACTGCGAGTGTGGGAGAGCAGCAGGCCGTATTCACGGGGACCCCGCCTGTGCTCGCGTTAGAATAAACAGAGCAGTCAGCCATGGTGGGGACAATTGTAGGAACCCACCCCACCCCCTCCCCGGCTCACAGTTAAAACAAATAATAGGCATTCCTCAAACAGGGAGCAGGATTGCGCACATTTTTCCCAAATAGCGGCAAGAGGATGTTTGACTCTCCTGCTGGAGTGGGCTGGCGTGGGGAAGGTGAGAGGGGGGGGTGGGGGAGCGGGGAGGTGAGACGCCACTAGTCAAAACTTAATTGGGCGCTTGGGACCGTGAGCCGCTGCTGCTGCCAACACTGCGGTCAAGGGAGCTACCGATTTGAAGGGTGGATTAAACATGGACACGGACACACACACGCACACTCTCTCCCTCTGCCAGACGTATGAGGTACTGCGCGCACCGACTGCCGCACCCCCCCCCCGGGTTACTCGTTGGGCGATGGGCCGGCCTCGGGGAACCCAGTCAGGTCGAAGGTCAGCACTTTGCTGATGACACAGTCCCCTTGCTGGAAGAGAAGAGACAGAAAAAAAAATGTTAGATAAAACAGTCGGGGGGGGGGGGGGGAGGGGGGAAGGAGCCATTTCTCACCTGATGCTCAAAGGGTCACATTTATTGTGACATCCCTACCGTCGGGCTCTGTTAAAATCACCCAGAGGGGCCACAAGTGGAGATGGTAGAGGGGGAATCGAAAAATCCCCCCCACCCCCAGGGCCCGCAGGCGACTAACAGCCCCCCTTCCTCTTACCTCTGCCCTGTTCCAGGGCACAAAACCGCTTTTTTGGGGGGGGGGGGGGGGGGGGGGGGGGTTGGTATCAGCTGTTTAGGACCGAGCGGAGGGGAAATTTCTTCACTTGGATCTTCGGAATTCCTGAAACCAGGGGGGAGGTCAGCTCAGTCGCTGAGAATACAGAGCTCCAGGGTCCCAGGTTCGATTCCCGGCTTGGGGTCACTGTCTGTGCGGAGTACGCACATTGGCCCCGTGTCTGTGTGGGTTTCCTCCGGGTGCTCCGGTTTCCTCCCACGGGCCCCGAAAGACATGCTTGTTAGGTGAATTGGACATTCTGAATTCTCCCTCTGTGTACCCGAACAGACGTCGGAATGTGGCGACTAGGGGTTTTCCACAGTAACTTCATTGCCGTGTTAATGTAAGCCTACTTGCGACAATAAAGATTATTATTAAAGATCGGTGCCAATAAGATTTCATGGGCGCCTAAGGGAAGTCAGCCATCACCTTATTGAATGGCAAAATGTGGGGGCCCCCACCTCGCTCTCAGATTATACAAGACTCCGACACAATGAAGAACATCAGCAACTGAGCTTGGAGTTTAGTTTACCTTCAATTTGTCTTGGCCCCAAACTCGCCAACCCCCAATGGTGAGGGGAAAACAGGTCGATGAGTGAAAATACATTGATAGAAACAGAAATGGGGTGAAGGTGAAGGAGAGAGCTCACAGTCGGAAGTTGTCCAACTCAAATGTTAAGGCCGGAAGGCTGTTCCTCCGGTTTGCTCCCCCCGTCCCCCACTCACCAGCTTAGGTTGCCCGGCGCTGAAACAAGGGTTGGGCCACAGCCGGGCATTGGGCCTCAACTCCGCGAGCTGCACCGCAGGAAGGGCGCCGAGGCCTTGGGGAGGATGCGCGCAGAAACCATTTCCAAGGATGGTCCCAAGGAAGGGGGAGTGTCGGCTCACAGGGAGGGGCAGGAGAGGCTGGGACAGTCCCTCCTTTAAGGGCAGAGAAGGCGGGTGGGAAGATTTAACGTTGAGGATTTCACAATCAGAAAATGTTTTGAGGGAGCAAGTAAGGAGAAACGTTACTCCGCTGGCAGGAGAGCCGCAAACCGGAGGGACGAAAGTGTCAGAGAGAGACGGAGAGAGAGATTTTTTCAAAAGAGAGTGTTACAATCTGGAACGCACTTGTCAGAAGAACAGCTGAAAGGCAACTTCTTTTTTTAAAATACATTTTAGAGAAGGGGCAATTTAGCATGGTCAATTCACCTACCCTGCACATCTTTGGGTTGTGGGGGTGAGCCCCATGCAGACACTTGGAGAATATGCAAACTCCACATGGACAGTGCCCCGGGGTGGGATTGAACCTGGGTCCTTGGCGCTGTGAGGCAGCAGTGCTAACCACTGCGCCACCCTGCCGCCCCAGAAAGACTACTGCTAAAGGAGAATAGGACGAATGCTTGAAAAAACAGAAATTGTTGAGGCAGCGGGGGAATCAAATCTTGCTGGAGACAGACGTGCCACCAACGCACTCCAAAGACCAGAGAACCATCGAACCCCGAAGTGCAGAATGAGGCCATTGCGCCCATCAAGTCTGCACCGACCCCCTGAAAGAACACTCCACCGAGGCACGCTCCCTGGCCTGACCCTCGTACACCCACCAAACCTACGGGTCAGTTTTATCACGGCCGATCCGCCTAACCTGCACACCTTTGGACTGTGGGAGGAAACCCACGCAGACACGGGGAAAACGTGCAGACCCCACACAGACAGTCATCCAAGGCCGGAATCGAACCAGGTTGCCTGATAATGTGAGGCAGCAGTGCTAACCACCATGTTGCCCGTAAAACTCACCAGGACAAACACACGAACACCAAATTTCAAACAATTGCAACACCGCCGACTACAGGGAGGTGGGGGGTGGATTATTTGGTTGTCCAGTCGTCTCGGATTGTTGGAGGTGCCGTCATGAGATAAACAACAAGGAACGTTTGGCTGTCAGCGCTCCTGGATAATTTTTTTTAAAGGGCTGGAACATATTCCCTTTGTTTGCAGAGCACGGTAGTATGTTAGGGGAAGGGGAGGACAATTTGCCACAAGTTGAGCTAAATAAATTCCCACATCAAGCGTTTTGGGTTACGTTCCTATAGGGCGAGTGGCAAAGCCTCGAGCTAGCACATACCTCGGGGTAGACTCCGATGAGAGCGTCGGCCTTGGTATAGAATTCCTCTTTGAGGGAAATGACCACAGCCTGGAAGTTCGACACCGATTGCTCCTTGATGTAGTTTGCCACCTGAAACCAGACAAACAGCTGAAAACCTATTCTCCCAAATCCTACCATAAACTTCCACTAATCCTCACACTATCCACATTTGAGGGGCAAGGAAACGCTACTTACTGGGAGCGGAATAGCAATTTGATAAAACATGCCTCCCAGGGTGAGTGAGAGGCAATTTCAAGTTAGAGTGTCAACAGCGCGAGAGAGGACAGAGAGAGTGTCAACAGCACGAGAGAGGACAGAGAGAGTGTCAACAGCACAAGAGAGGACAGAGAGATTGTTAACAGCACAAGAGAGGACAGAGAGAGTGTCAACAGTGCGAGAGGGGACAGAGAGTGTCAACAGCGCGAGAGGACAGAGAGTGTCAACAGCACAAGACAGGACAGAGAGTGTCAACAGCGCGAGAGGACAGAGTGTCAACAGCACGAGAGAGGACAGAGAGAGTGTCAACAGCGCGAGAGGACAGAGAGAGTGTCAAAAGTGCGAGAGGACAGAGAGAGTGTCAACAGCACGAGAGGACAGAGAGTGTCAACAGCGCGAGAGGACAGAGAGAGTGTCAACAGCACGAGAGGGGACAGAGAGAGTGTCAACAGTGCGAGAGAGGACAGAGAGAGTGTCAACAGCACGAGAGAGGACAGAGAGAGTGTCAACAGCACAAGAGAGGACAGAGAGATTGTTAACAGCACAAGAGAGGACAGAGAGAGTGTCAACAGCGCGAGAGGGGACAGAGAGTGTCAACAGCGCGAGAGGACAGAGTGTCAACAGCACGAGTCAGGACAGAGAGTGTCAACAGCGCGAGAGGACAGAGTGTCAACAGCACGAGAGAGGACAGAGAGAGTGTCAACAGCGCGAGAGGACAGAGAGAGTGTCAACAGTGCGAGAGGACAGAGAGTGTGTCAACAGCACGAGAGGACAGAGAGTGTCAACAGCGCGAGAGGACAGAGAGAGTGTCAACAGCACGAGAGGGGACAGAGAGAGTGTCAACAGCACGAGAGGGGACAGAGAGAGTGTCAACAGCACGAGAGAGGACAGAGAGTGTCAACAGCGCGAGAGGACAGAGAGATTGTCAACAGCACGAGAGGACAGAGAGAGTCAACAGCACGAGAGGACAGAGAGAGTCAACAGCACAAGAGAGGACAGAGAGTGTCAACAGCACAAGAGAGGACAGAGAGAGTGTCAACAGCGCGAGAGGACAGAGAGTGTCAACAGCACGAGAGGACAGAGAGTGTCAACAGCACGAGAGAGGACAGAGAGAGTGTCAACAGAGCGAGAGGACAGAGTCTCAACAGTGCGAGAGAGAGTGTCAACAGCACGAGAGAGGACAGAGAGATTGTCAACAGCACGAGAGAGGACAGAGAGAGTGTCAACAGCGCGAGAGAGGACAGAGAGAGTGTCAACAGCGCGAGAGAGGACAGAGAGTGTCAACAGCGCGAGAGAGGACAGAGAGAGTGTCAACAGCGCGAGAGGACAGAGAGAGAGTCAACAGTTCGAGTGGACAGAGTGTGTCAACAGTGCGAGAGGGGACAGAGGGAGTGTCAACAGCACGAGAGAGGACAGAGAGTGTCAACAGCGCGAGATTGGACAGAGAGTGTCAACAGCGCGAGAGAGGACAGAGAGATTGTCAACAGCGCGAGAGGGGACAGAGAGTGTCAACAGCGCGAGAGAGGACAGGGAGTCAACAGCACGAGAGAGGACAGAGAGTGTCAACAGTGCGAGAGGACAAAGGGAGTGTCAGAGAGTGAGAGGGGATTGAAATGAAAATCGCTTATTGTCACAAGTAGGCTTCCAATGAAGTTACTGTGAAAAGCCCCTAGTCGCCACATTCCGGCACCTGTTCGGGGAGGCTGGTATGGGAATTGAACCATGCTGCTGGCCTGCCTTGGTCTGGTTTAAAAGCCAGCGATTTAGCCCTGTGTTAAACCAGCCCCGGAGTGTCAGAGTGTGAGAGGGGATTGAGAGTGTCAGAGTGTAAGAGGGGATTCAGTGTCAGAGTGTGAGAGGGGATTGAGAGTGTCAGAGGGGATTCAGTGTCAGAGTGTGAGAGGGGATTGAGAGTGTCAGAGTGTGAGAGGGGATTGAGAGTGTCAAGAGTGTGAGAGGGGATTGAGAGTGTCAAGAGTGTGAGAGGGGATTGAGAGTGTCAAGAGTGTGAGAGGGGATTCAGTGTCATAGTGTGAGAGGGGATTGAGTGTGTCAGAGTGTGAGGGGGGATTGAGAGTGTCAGAGTATGAGTGGGGATTCAGAGTGTCAGAGTGTGAGAGTGGATTCAGTATGTCACAGTGCGAGTGGCGATTGAGAGTATCAGAGTACCTACTATGATAAAGAGTTGGGAGACACACACACAAACCCTCATGCACCTTTGGATGTTGAGCGTGGACCCTGTACAAAATCAGAATGCAAGAACCCACCTTCCCAATGTTTGTATTGTCGAGGGCAGCATCAATCTCGTCCAGAACAAAGAATGGAGCTGGTTTATAGCTGGAGAAAGATGATAAGGTGATGGTTAGCTGCAGGTTACTATTATTATCCCGAGGCCCTTTGCACGTTCGAGCAAGATGGAAAGATCACAGAAACCAGAGGTTGGAAATTTGAGCCCCGAGTGCAGTGAACATTTCAGCGGGAATGTGTAGGGAGATATTGAGAAACGCAGAGAAATTAGTCAACCTTCAGCTGAAAGGGGCTGAATGGACCTCCTTCTGTTCGTATGTAACATACTCGAGGGGAGGTTGAATGGGCTTCCTCCTGTTCCTGAGTAACAGGTTCGAGAGGGGTTGAATGGGCCTCCTCCTGTTCCTGAGTAACAGGTTCGAGGGGCGCTGAATTGGCCTCCTCCTGTTCCTGAGTAACAGGCTCGAGAGGGGGGCTGAATGGGCCTCCTCCTGTTCCTGAGTAACAGGCTCGAGAGGGGGGCTGAATGGGCCTCCTCCTATTCCTGAGTAACAGGCTTGAGAGGTGCGGAATGGGCCACCTCCTGTTCCTGAGTAACAGGTTTGAGAGGCACTCAATTGGCCTGCTCCTGTTCCTGTGTAACAGGCTCGAGAGGGGCTGAATGGGCCTCTTCCTGTTTCTGTGTAACAGGCTCGAGAGGGGCTGAATGGGCCTCCCCCTGCTCCTGTGTAAAAGGCTCTAGGGGGAGTGGGGGGCTGAATGGGCCTCCTCCTGTCCATCAAGTATGCCACAGATTAGCGCGAGGCTATCAAACTGGTACAGGTCATTGGCCTGTCACTCTCAAATTTACGAACAATATTTCTCTCCCATCAATTTGAGCCAGTGAGGAGGGGCGGGGGGTGCTGCTCGAGGCAACTGTCGAGGATAAAAGCCAAGTGCACCCCCTTGCCAATTCACTAGCCACAGCGCCATACACCGCTTCAGGGAGGTCATGGTATATTCAAAAACAACCTACTTCCCTACCTGTGGATAGCAAACAACAGAGCCAAAGCTGCGACTGTCTTCTCCCCTCCGGACAAGTTATCCATGGGCCGGAACCTCTTCCCCGGAGCTACGCAGTTGTAGTTGATTCCATCCAGGTATGGTTCTTCTGGATTTTCGGGGCCCAGGAAGGCCTGGAGTGAGTAGGACATGGCCACAGATGAATATATATATATATATATATATATATATATATACACACACACACACACACACTCGCGCAGGCCCACACACAGTCATGCCCACCCACAGGCGTACACACACGCGCACCCACACTTTTGGTTGGGGATCTGGAAAATCACCTCCCCTCCGGCCAGCACGGGAAGACCCGGCAAGGGGCAGAAGCTGACTTCCGCCAAGCAGGCTGTGGCCACCTCAAGACGACAGCTCCACAATCCAGGTTGGCAGTCTTCAGTGCCAATGCCAATAGCGACGCACTGACGGAAACCCTCTGGTTTACTGCTGGAGGGAGGAGCCAGGTTCAGGCCCAGATCCCCGCAGTGGGCTCTGCTCTTACCTGCGCGCTGCTGTTCCGCGAAAGAGCCTTGTAAATCTCATCGATGTTGGTGGCCACGGCCTCGAAGCAGGCGTTGAAACGGTCGAAGCGCTCCTTCTTGGTTTGTTCGAACGCTTGTTTGGCCTTTTTGGCTCGCTTTCTTGCAGCCTCGAACTCTGACCGACAGGAGGTGGAGGAAGGTTAGAAACAGTCACCAAAAAAAAGGCAAAAAAGAAATAACGTTACAATTTTAACCTCGTCGCCAGGCGGATGTTATTATTTATTTATTCCTCCACTGAAGGATACCAGTGAACCAAATAGGATTTTACAACAATAGACTTGCGATGCAGATGTCACTGGCTCAGATGAAGGGTCAGCTGATCTATGGATTTTGGGAAGTTTCTGACGAATGATGACCTCACCCCAGAACATAAACACTGTGTCGCTCCACAGATGCTGCCTGGCCGGTTGAGTTATTCCCAGAATAATTTCTCCACCTGCCTTTTTCTCATTCTCTCACTCGCAGCCACCTGCTGTTGATGACTCAAGGGTTAGCGTACCTCAGAAGAGAGAAGATTTGGGGGGGGGGGGGGGGGGGGCTGGTGATCTGAAGGAGGGCTCTTAGAGGCTACCAAATGGTGGGCATAGAGGAAATGTTCCTTCGTTCTTGCCCCAGGAATCTCACTTCGCTCCGCCAGGCCCTCCCCTGTTGTTGGGGCTGCCCGAGATTTGGTTGGAAGCCATGCTCCCAATCTAACTTATCCACCTTTTTCCCCTCAATTCAGGGATGACACGGCAGCACAGCGGTTAGCACTGCTGCCTCACAGCGCCAGGAACTCGGGTTCGATTCCAAGCTCGGGTGACCGTCTCCGTGGGTTTCCTCGGTGTGCTCCGGTTTCCTCCCACAGTCCAAAGATGTGCAGATTAGGTGGATCGGTCATGCTAACTTGCCCCTTAATGTCCGATCGTTTGGTGGGGATAAAGGGCTGGAGCGGGAATTGACCTAGGTGCTCTTTCGAAGGGTTAGCGCACTGTATGGTTTCTAATTAATTTTTACAGGGAATGGGCTTCACTGGCTAGGCTGACATTTGTTGCCCGTCCCTAATTGCCTATTGGAAGGTGGTGGAATCACCATCTTGAACTGCTGCAGTCCCAGTGTGGTTTAGGTACACCCACAACACTGTTAGAGAGGGAGTTCCAGGATTTTGACCGAGTGACAGTGAAGGAATGGCCGATATATTTCTAAGTCAGGCTGGTGAGTGACTTGGAGACAAACTTCCAGGTGGTGGGGTTCCCCTGTATGCAGCTGGGGGGGAAAGAGAGAGAGAGAGAGAGAGAGGAGGCACGTGATTCCGGGCATCACGGTGCGCTGTGGCTGGCTCTTAACTGCCCCCTCTTCAATGTCTCTCACCAGACACCCAAGGGGCAATTAGGGATAGGGCAACAAATTCTCTCCCCACTGCTGTTCGCGCTGGCTATAGAGCCGCTGGCTATTGCTCTGAGAGCTTCAAGGGACTGGAAAGGGCTGGTCCGGGGGGGAATGGAACATAAATCGTTATACGCGGATGACCTGCTGTTATACGTGTCGGACCCAATGGCGGGGATGGACGGCATCATGGAAACCCGGAGGGAATTTGGCTGGTTTTCAGGATATAAATTGAACATGGCTAAGAGCGAGATGTTCGTAATTCAGGCACGGGGGCAGGAGAGTTGCCGTTCAGGCTGGTAGGAGAAAGCTTTAGATACTTGGGGATACAGGTGGCACTGGACTGGGGCAGGCTGCATAAGCTCAACCTGTCCCGATTGGTGGAACGAGTGAGGGAGGAGGTGCGGAGTCGTGACGCGCTCCCGCTGTCACTCGCGGGGAGGGTGCAGACTGTTAAGATGACGATTCTCCTGAGATTCTGGTTCATAGTTCAGTGTCTCCCCATTTTCATCCCAAGGTCCTTCTTTAAGAGGCTGAATAAAATTATCCTGGGATTTGTCTGGGCAGGGAAGTCCCCGCGGGTGAGGAATGTGATGCTCGAAAGGAACAGAGGGGCGGGGGGGCTGGCGATGCCGAACTTTAGCAACTACTACTGGGCGGCCAACATAGCGATGATAAGGAAATGGATAGTGGGCATGGGTCGGTTTGGGAGTGGGTGGAGGCTGTTTCGGAGGGGGCTAGGGTAGTGTAGACGTAACCCAATAACCGCTCCTAACCTTTTTGGGACACTAAGGGCAATTTATCATGGCCAATCCACCTAACCTGCACATCTTTGGACTGTATGAGGAAACCAGAGCACCCGGAGGAAACCCACGCACACACGGGGAGAACGTGCAGACTCTGCACAGACAGTGACCCTGCAGGGAATCAAATCTGGGACCCTGGCGCTGTGAAGCCACAGCGCTATCCACTATGCTACCGAGCTGCCCACAGGGATTAAGACATATTCTTGGCCTTCCCGGAAGTCATGGGAAAGCAGGTCTTCACTGTCCTCAATTCACAGGTGCCAGACAGTAAGGGAACAAAGGGAACCGGCGCCGGGAATGTCTCGGCCTTTTGGGGGGGGGGGGATCTCGCCTTTTCATGGAGGAAGCAGGAAAAGCTATCTCAGCCAGTTACTGTCCAGAGGCCAGTGCCTGAAGAGAGACCTATAGACTTTGTCTATAGGCTGGGTTGCAACAGAGGAACAAGAGTCGGCCACTCAGCCCATCGATGTCCAAAGATATGCAGGTTAGGTGGATTGGCCATGCTAAAGTTGCCCCTCAAGTGTGCAGGAAAGTGCAGGTTCAGTGGGGTTATGGTTAGTGCGTGGGTGAGGGGGATAGTCCGGCAGAGTGGACCTGGTCACGGGGTTCTTTCAGAGGGTTGGTGAGACTCAATGCGTTGAATGACCTCCTTCTGCACTGCAGGAATTCTATGAATTCAGCCTGTTGTGCTGCATCTGGCAGACCTTTTAAGTGATGAACAGATGCTCGAATCAGGTTGAGATAGAGAAAGCAAGCACAGACACAAATTAAAATTGTATGAGGCTATCTGGGTATGATTCAGCTGCTGAAACCCTCAAGCATTTCTTCGCAACCTCAAAACGTAACCATTCCAATGCAAGTCTTGGGCGGTCTCCAATGCTCTCTGTAAAAAACGGAGGTCACCAAAAACATTGCTGCCCACCATCCTCACTCACACCAAGTTCTCTTCAAATGTCGACCACCTTCTCGCCCCAGAAAACACAACTCTCTCAGCACGGACCATCCCAGTGCGGTGCTCCCTCAGCACTGACCCTCCGACAGTGCGGTGCTCCCTTAGCACTTACCCTACCACAGTGCTGCGCTCCCTCAGCATGCACCCTCCCACAGTGCAGTGCTCCCTCAGTACGGACCCTCCCACAGTGTGGCGCCCCCTCAGTACTGACCCACTGACAGTGCTGCGCTCCCTCAGTACGGACCCTCCCACAGTGTGGCGCTCCCTCAGCACTGACCCTCCGACAGTGCGGCGCTCCCTCAGCACTGACCCTCCGACAGTGCTGCGCTCCCTCAGTACGGACCCTCCCACAGTGTGGCGCTCCCTCAGCACTGACCCTCCGACAGTGCGGCGCTCCCTCAGCACTGACCCTCCGACAGTGCTGCGCTCCCTCAATACGGACCCTCCCACAGTGTGGCGCTCCCTCAGCACTGACCCTCCGACAGTGCTGCGCTTAGCACGGACCCTCCCACAGTGCTGCGCTCACTCAGCACTGACCCTCCAACAGTGCGGCGTTCCCTTAGTACAGACTCCCGCACAGTACGACGCTCCCTCAGCACTTACCATCCCACAGTGCGGTGCTCCCTTAGCACTGACCATACCACAGTGCGGCGCTCCCTTAGCACTGACCATACCACAGTGCGGCGCTCCCTCAGCACGCACCCTCCCACAGTGCGGTGCTCTCTCAGCACTGACCCACTGACAGTGCGGCGCTCCCGCAGCACTGACCCTCTCATAGTACGGTGCTCTCTCAGCACTGACCCTCCCACAGTGCAGTGCTCTCTTAAGCAATGACCCACTGACAGTGCGGCGCTCCCTCAGTACTGACCCACTGACAGTGCGGCGCTCCCTCAGCACTGACCCTCACAATGCAGTGCTCCCTTAGCACGGGCCCTCCCACAGTGCGGCGCTCCCACAGTACGGCGCTCCCTCAGCATTGACCCTCCATAGCACGGCGCTCCCTCAGTACGGACCCTCCCACAGTGCGGTGCTCACTCAGCACTGACCCTCCCACAGTGCGGCGCTCCCGCAGCACTGACCCTCCAACAGTGCGGCGCTCCCTCAGCACTGACCCTCCGACAGTGCGGCGCTCCCTCAGCACTGATCCCCCCAGTGCGGTGCTCCCTCAGCACTGATTCCCCCCCAGTGTGGTGCTTCCTCAGCACGGACCCTCCCACATTGGGATGATTGGGACCCACTTAGCCACAGCTGGCTCCATAGTGACTGTTGAACTGACACACATGAACTTTGCTGCATGCCCGCGACTCAGGCTCACCTTCTGAGGTTTCCTGAAATTTATCCCGCACACTGTCCAGCTTTTCCATGGCCTTCATGTTAGGGGCAGCAATCCGCTGCAAGATGTTTTGGTGCTCTGTTACCTTCTGCTGCAGGCCATTTAATTCGATCTTGACCTCTTCGTCTGATAATGCATCCTGTATGGGCAGAACATCAGGGCAGAGTGAAACCTTCCCTTCTTAGTTTTAAAACGCGAGTCTTCACCTCCTTTCCTCCACTCTGAATTCAACCGACGTTTCTAAAACCGCACGGACGGCCACAGAGGACCTCAATCAGCTGTGCCAGCCTGTTTATCACTGGCGAACACAAATTGCTTCCTCTGCATTGGGGAGGCCAAACGCTGACTGGGTGACCGCCTGGCGGATAACCTTCACTCCGTCCACGAGAATAACCCCCGACCTTCAGGTCGATTGCCCATTTCAGCTCAGTACCTTTCTCTCGTGCCCACATGTCCGTCCTTGGCCTGCTGTAAGGATCCAGTGAAGCCCGACTGGAGGAACACCTCCCCCACCGATGAGGCACATTACGGCCTCATAGACTCGACAGAGTTCAACAATTTCAGACTTCAACAATTTCAGACTGTGAACTTTCCTCCCTCACTTGACCGCCCCCCCCACCGCTGCTTTTCAGTTCCCTTGGCCAGCCCAAGCACAAACCTCCTCTCCCTTCTCCCACAGCCACCTGACCCTTGTCGCTCAGTTTTTCTCCCACTCAGCACTAATCTTTGCTCCCTTATGAACACATTCTGCGATCTTACCGTTTGCCGCTACTAGCGATCTTCAGTCCCTAACCATTAACACCCGCTTTTGTCCTTATGTTCGTGACATCTTTGTCAATCTCTCGTTGGCTCCGACCCATCACTGACTTTCCATTCTGCCAACCCCCACCACCATATAATACTCATATTTCTACCTCTTCAGTTCTGCACATGGGTCATCGATCCTCAAAACAACACTGATTCGCTCTCCACAGGTGCTGCCAGACCTGCTGACTTCATCCAGCATTTTCTATTTTTATTTCAGATTTCCCGGGTCCGCTGTAATCGGTTTCCATTCCACGTTATGCGTCACCATATATGGCAATTGGCAGGTGTTTGGGAGGTGGGTATGGGGCTGGGGTGGGTATGTGGTACGCTAAGCGACCGCTTCCTCTGGCTGGAGGTTCTAAAACCAGAAGCCGTGGCCCTGGGTGGGGGTGGGATCAGCAATTTCGCTCCGAGATGAGCGGGAAGGCTGGCTCCTGGGACAGCGTAGGAGACGGGAGGAGGTTGTCTTGTGTGGAAAGGTTGACCGGACTGGAGTTTTGAAGAATGGGAGGTGATCACACACTTCCCAGTCAGGATGGAGAGTGGCTCGGAGGGGGAAACCTACAGGCGGTGGGGTTCCCATGCATCCGTTGCCCTTCTAGGTGGTAGCAGTGGTTGGTTTGGATGGTCCTGCCCAAGGACCTTGGGTGAGTTCAGGAGAAACCGTCTTTCCCCAGAGAGTAACGAGGATGTGGAATTCGCTCACACAGGGAGTGGGTTGATGTGAATAGCGTGGATGCATTTGAGGGAGGCTAGATAAGCCTGAGGGAGAGAGGAACAGAGATTTATAAGCTGCTGGGAGAGCAACGAGGGTGGCAGTGGGGGGGAAATGCAACAAAAGTTGGAGAAGGTGTGTGTGGAACATAATCATTGGTTTGGACTACTTCAATGGTCCACTTCTGCGGTGTAACATTGCAGTCGCATCTCTCACACTGGCAATCGATCGTACCTGCAGGTCCTCGTTCAGCTCGCTGTAGTCAATCTCAATCATTGCCTCCTTTGCGCACACGTTCGAGGCCCTCTGGGAATTGCTGCCCGTCTCCTCGGACTGTGAACCGCCCTAAGAGGGAGAAGTCAGCAAATCATCAACTCAACCAATATGTGGTAAGTGGGGAGGCGGTGGCGAGGGGCCATGTGTAAGTGTGCGCGCGGCGCGCTCGCTCGCGGGAGAGTGCTAGGGACATTCGGAAAACAGAGAGAGTCAACAAGGAGAAGAGGAGATGAGGCAGAACGCACACAAATAAAATAAATAAGAGGACCAAGTACTGTGGGGTGAAGGAGAGTACGCAGTGGAGTTCCAGGTTGGTTGGGAGTCAGTGATAGGATAGAGATGCAGTAATGTCCCAGGGCTGAGATTCTCAGCCTCCAACAACATCTTCCTTTGTGCTAGGAGACGCGATGGGCGGAATGACCTCCTTCTGCACTCTGTGATTCTATGACCCCAATAGTGGAGTACCTTTACCCCTGATTCCCACTCACTGAGGAAGTAACTCAGAAACTGCAGCTCCGTGAGAAGATTGGGGGAGCTGGGACCTTCGAGTGAAAGGAAGGTTGACAGGAAATATGATCTTTTCAAAATCACGAGGTGGGGGAGAGGGAAAATTGGCGGGAAGATCGGGAACGGGGAGTACACACGCATTGGAGAAAGGAGCGATGGGGACACGAGGAGAAACCTCTACACACAGCGAGTGGTTAGGATTTGGAAGGTGCTGCCTGAGTGTGTGAAGGAGGCAGATTCAATCAAGGGGGGGGAAATCGGATCAATATCTGAAAAGGAAGAATGGGCCGGAATACGGGAAGTCAGAAGAGCGCAGCGCTACGTGCGCTGCTCATTCGGAGAGCCGGTGACACGACGGGCCAAAAGGCCTCCTTCCATCCAGCGAGTCTGCCACTTGAATTGTTTTTGGGGCTATTCAGCGCCACAGTCAAACGCTGCGGAGGTGTTGGGGCCAGCTACTCTAACCACACTTCTGAAATCCTGTGCTTTCGAGTGCAAGCAGGCCACTTTAGCTTTCATTGGCACGGCATGTGGGAGACACCCTACTCCTGCTCCGACTCTCACGTTCCTGCCCTCCTGGCAGATACCGGACCAGGTCCATTCATGAGCTCTCGATCCCGGTGAGCGAACAAATACCCTGGCGACACCCAGGTGGAGGCAGGACACACCGGTGAGGAGAGGGGAGCTGGTGATCACTAAACTCTGCCCCAAGCACGCGTTTTGAATCTTTTCCAGCACATTTTACTTAAGGAGTGGATTTACTCACGTCGGAGACAATTCGGAGAATGTTCACTGGGTCAATTCCCAGGACGAAGGGGGTTTGTCTGATGAGGAAACGGCTGAGCAGGTCGGGGAAGAACGAGGGGTGATCTTGTTGAAACACATTTGATTCTATGGGGGGGGGAGGGGGGGGGGGGGGGGGGGGGAAGGGGGAGTTGGAGAAGTTGGATGCTGAATGTTTCCCCCCCTCATGGGGGGGAATCTAGAACTGGGAGGTCCCCCATTGAAGTTTGAGAGGTGGAATTTCACCTCTCTTGGTGAGGCTTTGGAGCGGGGGGGGGTTGTCGGGAGAATTACCTACCTCCCAGACAGCAGTGGAGGCTGTGGTTCATTGAATATATTCAAGGCTGAGTTGGACAGATTCCCGATCGACGAGGGGGTCGAGGGTTGTGGGGGTGGGGAGCAGACAGGAAAGTGGAGTTGAGGCCCCGATCAGATCAAGCACAATCTTATAAAATGGGAGCAGAACCCGAGGGGCCGAATGGCCTCCCCCACCAGCTAACTCACGCCCTCACAGAGTGGAAGCAGAGACATAGCTGGGGCGCGGGGGTGCAGGGGAGGGTGGGACGGGGAATGAAAGTGGTCAAGGAGACTTTGGCCAGAATTTCCTGGCCGGGTTCCCGCCAGCAGCGTGGGGTGACTTGAATGGGAATTCCCGTTGACAAGCGGTGGGAGCAGAGGGTCCCGCCACCGGAGGTCGGCGCACTGCCTCCCAGCGCCGGGAAATATGGGGCTGGGAGCCGGAGATTACCACCCCTTTGAAGAACCACCACATGGACTGGGAACATGAACTGTCCCTTTCTCTCTCTCCACGGCGGCTGCCAGACCTGCTGATTTATTCAGCGCTCTCCACTATTTTGTTTTCGTTAAATATGGAGATTTTGTGCTTTTATTCAAACAAGACAATAGCTGCCCGGCTGGCACCAGCCGAGGCACATCACCTCCTCCTGACTGATATCCTCCATACTGCCCTGGCGTAGGGGCAGCTTGATGTCCTGCATTTTGCAGCTCTGCAGCAAGTTGTGCCGGTCACTCCGCTTCTGCTCCAGTTTGGTCTCGATGGCGGTCACCTCCTTCTGCAGCTGCGTCATCTCCCTGCCAGTCGGAGGGGAGGGGGGGAAAGAGAGAAAGAAAGGTGGGGGTTAATGATGAGAAGCGCTGGAAGGTATCCCTGTGCCAACCCCTCACCTGACCGGGTCAAAATCCAGCCACACACACTCATCTCCCCCCTCCCGCCAGTGAATCTGCACAGGTGAGCTATTTGACTGTGGAAGCCTGAACATTCCAGTGTTTTGTCGGAGGTGGAGTCGCTGCGCACAGGTTGGAGTTCCACAACCCTCCTACCCCGACACTTACACGTTCCCCACCCCCAGGGGCACAGAAACAATTCACTCCGCACCCCCATGGGTAGATCCCCCCCCCCCCCCCCCCCCGCCCCCCCCCGCCGCCCCCCCCGCCCCCCCAACGTCCCTCTGCTTGGTCTCTGCTGATCTACACCTCAAATCCATTGTCCGCATTTTCTCCCTGCCCCTCAAATCCCCTTAATCCCCAGAGGAAAAACCAGTAATCTCCATCTTGGGACAGATTTCCAATGTACCCCCGGGGGGGGGGCAAAAAAGGGCACCAGTCCCGGGGCTCGGGGTGCACACAGCAGGGGGTTAGGATACAGATCATCCACAATCTCAGCTTAATGGAGGAACAGGCACGGCAGAGGGATCGGAATGGCCTCCTCCCGTCCCCATGTGCCAGAGGCAAGGCGGACACGGGCCCCTTCCCACTTCAACAGCCGCCCTTCGGCCAGACAAACCCACCCACTGCCCCTCAACCCTCCGTACTGACTTGTTGGCCCTCCGAGTTTCTTGCGGATGTCTTCCATCTCGTGGTTCTTGTCGTTGACCTCGGACTTCTTGGTGAGGTGCTGGTTCTTCAAGTCCTGCAGTTGGGCCATGGTCTCATCGATGATCTTCATGTGTCGGTGCTCCTCCTGCCAATAGAGTGAGTGTGAGACCCAGCGAGTCAGAGAGAAAGTGGTGGTGGTGTTGGCAGTTGGGGGTGGGAAAAGAGACGGCGAGAGGTGGTCAGAGAGACGGCGAGAGGTGGTCAGAGAGAGGGAGGGTGAGAGAGGTGGCGAGAGAGGTGGCGCGAGAGGTGGCGAGAGAGAGGTGGCGAGAGAGAGGTGAGCGAGAGAGAGGTGGCGAGAGAGAGGTGGCGAGAGAGAGGTGGCGAGAGAGAGGTGGCGAGAGAGAGGTGGCGAGAGAGAGGTGGCGAGAGAGAGGTGGCGAGAGAGAGGTGGGCGAGAGAGAGGTGGCGAGAGAGAGGTGGGCGAGAGAGAGGTGGCGAGAGAGAGGTGGCGAGAGAGAGAGGTGGCGAGAGAGAGGTGGCGAGAGAGAGGTGGCGAGAGAGAGGTGGCGAGAGAGAGGTGGCGAGAGAGAGGTGGCGAGAGAGAGGTGGCGAGAGGAGAGGTGGCGAGAGAGAGGTGGCGGGAGAGAGGTGGCGGGAGAGAGGTGGCGAGAGAGAGGTGGCGAGAGAGAGGTGGCGAGAGAGAGGTGGCGAGAGAGAGGTGGCGAGAGAGAGGTGGCGAGAGAGAGGTGGCGAGAGAGAGGTGGCGAGAGAGAGGTGGCGAGAGAGAGGTGGCGAGAGAGAGGTGGCGAGAGAGAGGTGGCGAGAGAGAGGTGGCGAGAGAGAGGTGGCGAGAGAGAGGTGGCGAGAGAGAGGTGGCGAGAGAGAGGTGGCGAGAGAGAGGTGGCGAGAGAGAGGTGGCGAGAGAGAGGTGGCGAGAGAGAGGTGGCGAGAGAGAGGTGGCGAGAGAGAGGTGGCGAGAGAGAGGTGGCGAGAGAGAGGTGGCGAGAGAGAGGTGGCGAGAGAGAGGTGGCGAGAGAGGTGGCGAGAGAGAGGTGGCGAGAGAGAGGTGGCGAGAGAGAGGTGGCGAGAGAGAGGTGGCGAGAGAGAGGTGGCGAGAGAGAGGTGGCGAGAGAGAGGTGGCGAGAGAGAGGTGGCGAGAGAGAGGTGGCGAGAGAGAGGTGGCGAGAGAGAGGGCGAGAGAGAGGGCGAGAGAGAGGGCGAGAGGGTTAGGGGGGGGGGAACGAGAGACGGCGAGGTGGCGAGAAAGAGAGGGCGAGAGAGAGAAAGAGAGGGCGAGAGAGAGAAAGAGAGAGAAAAGAGAGGGCGAGAGAGAGAAAGAGAGGGCGAGAGAGAGAAAGAGAGGGCGAGAGAGAGAAAGAGAGGGCGACAGAGAGAAAGAGAGGGCGAGAGAGAGAAAGAGAGGGCGAGAGAGAGAAAGAGAGGGCGAGAGAGAGAAAGAGAGGGCGAGAGAGAGAAAGAGAGGGCGAGAGAGAGAGAAGAGAGGGCGAGAGAGAGAAAGAGAGGGCGACAGAGAGAAAGAGAGGGCGACAGAGAGAAAGAGAGGGCGACAGAGAGAAAGAGAGGGCGACAGAGAGAAAGAGAGGGCGACAGAGAGAAAGAGAGGGCGACAGAGAGAAAGAGAGGGCGACAGAGAGAAAGAGAGGGCGACAGAGAGAAAGAGAGGGCGACAGAGAGAAAGAGAGGGCGACAGAGAGAAAGAGAGGGCGACAGAGAGAAAGAGAGGGCGACAGAGAGAAAGAGAGGGCGACAGAGAGAAAGAGAGGGCGACAGAGAGAAAGAGAGGGCGACAGAGAGAAAGAGAGGGCGACAGAGAGAAAGAGAGGGCGACAGAGAGAAAGAGAGGGCGACAGAGAGAAAGAGAGGGCGACAGAGAGAAAGAGAGGGCGACAGAGAGAAAGAGAGGGCGACAGAGAGAAAGAGAGGGCGACAGAGAGAAAGAGAGGGCGACAGAGAGAAAGAGAGGGCGACAGAGAGAAAGAGAGGGCGACAGAGAGAAAGAGAGGGCGACAGAGAGAAAGAGAGGGCGACAGAGAGAAAGAGAGGGGCGACAGAGAGAAAGAGAGGGCGAGAGAGAAAGAGAGGGCGAGAGAGAAAGAGAGGGCAGAGAGAGAAGAGAGGGCGAGAGAGAGAAAGAGAGGGCGAGAGAGAGAGAGGGCGAGAGAGAGAAAGAGAGGGCGAGAGAGAGAAAGAGAGGGCGACAGAGACAAAGAGAGGGCGACAGAGAGAAAGAGAGGGCGAGAGAGAGAAAGAGAGGGCGACAGAGAAGACTTAAAGCACGAGCCAGGGCACGGCATGTACAGCAGGGGGTTAGATACAGAGTAAAGCTCCCTCTACACTGTCCCCATCAAACACTCCCAGGACAGGTACAGCACGGGGTTAGATAGAGTAAAGCTCCCTCTACACTCTCCCCATCAAACACTCCCAGGACAGGTACAGCACAGGGTTAGATACAGAGTAAAGCTCCCTCTACACTGTCCCTCATCAAACACTGGACTATTTAATTCACGAGGACCACACCATCAAGTTGAAGTGAAGAATTATGTTACCTTTTTAAGTTTCTCGATCTCATTCTCATCCTTCTTCACGGTTTGTTCCCACATATGCACCTTGTCGTGGTCTTCCTTCAGTTGCTGCCGCTCATAGTCCAGCTGGATCCCCAGCCGAGTCTTCTGGTTCTCAACTCCAGCCTGCAACGGTGTAGGCTCCAATTAATTCAGTTCACCCTCACTCCAGAGACAGTAAATATAGTGCACCCTCACTCCAGAGAGTTAATACAGTGCACCCTCACTCCAGAGACAGTAAATATAGTGCACCCTCACTTCAGAGAGTTAATACAGTGCACCCTCACTCCAGAGACAGTAAATATAGTGCACCCTCACTTCAGAGAGTTAATACAGTGCACCCTCACTCCAGATACAGTTAATCAGTGCACCCTCATTCAGACACAGAATACAGTGCACTCTCAACCCAGAGACAGTTAATACACCCCCCCCCAGCCCCCCCCCCCCCCCCCACCCCACCCGAGGCAGCTCCGGTTAGTCTCAGCTGACTGGACAGAGGGACAGGTTTGGAATCCCCGTGTTTCTCCTGTCTGCTGGTGAGCGGCTCACTGAGACCGATTCACCAACAACCCCCAGATGCTGAGAGCACTCCCATGTAGTGAGGCAGAATAGAGAAAGCTAGGAGGACAAGTGGGCTCGGAGAGGGGTTCAGAGGGAGGCTAAGAGAGGTTAAGCCTGGCAGCCTGGGGTGAAGCAAGGGACCAAGCTCCCAATCCACCTTACCTCTCTTGGCGATCTCGTTTTGTCTTTTCACCTTTTCCTCCTCGAACTCTCTGATATTCCTCACACCGATTTCACAACAGAATTCCTCAAACACTTCATCCTCCACCTGGGAAGCAACAGAAACAGGGTTACAACGCGCTGAGCGCAACATTCATTCTTGGGACAGGGGTGTTACTTGCCTGTTCGGGTAGTCAGGAGCCGAGCCCCTCATCGTAGAACTCCCAGCTTCTGACCTGTTCATGTAGATGGTGGGCAGTCTTTGGGGGATTTGGATTTTGAATGATGGCAATGCCCTTGAGTGTCAAAGGCGATGGTTAGATCCTCTCTTGTTGATGATCATTTCCTGTAATTGTGGAATGCGAAGGGACCCTTCCCACATAGCAGCCGGAAGGCGGAGGGCACGGGCTGCTTCAGTATCTGAGGATTCGGGGAATTGGTGCTGAAGGTTCTGCAGTCACCTGCGAACAACCCCACTTTTGACCGTAGGTCATTGATGAAGCTGCTGGAATTCCTGCAGCCATAGCCTGGGATTGAGACGATTGATCTCCAACCATCACAACCACCCTCCTTTGTGATTGGTCATGGTCTCTGGCTGTCCCTGGATTCGAGGACGGTATCCACCATCCTAAGGTGGCAGCACAGTGGTTAGCAACGCTGCCTCACAGCGCCAGGGATCGGGGTTCGATTCGGGCCTTGGGTG